>NW_009649571.1:1870927-1873445 GCF_000708025.1 Charadrius vociferus
CCTCAGCCTTTCCTCAGCAGAGAGATGCTCCAGTCCCCTCATCATCTCCGTAGCCCTTTGCTGGACCCTCTCCAGCAGTTCCCTGTCCTTCTTGACCCGGGGAGCCCCGAACTGGACACAGTGCTCCAGATGTGGCCTCACTGGGGCAGAGCAGAGGGGGAGGATGACCTCCCTCGACCTGCTGGCCACACTCTTCTTGATGACCCCCAGGATGCCATTGGCCTTCTTGGCCACCAGGGCACATTGCTGGCTCATGGGCATCCTGTTGGCCACCAGGACTCCCAGGTCCCCTTCCACAGAGCTGCTCTCCAGGAGGTCAGCCCCCAACCTGTACTGGTGCATGGGGTTATTCCTCCCCAGATGCAGTACCCTACACTTGCCCTTGCTGAATTTCATCCCTTCAACATCTGTATTTATAGGTGGTTACAGCACAGGAACCTTTCTCAGGGAGACGGAGAATAGAGCTGGAGTACAGACCAGCCTGAGAGATGACCGAGGTCCTCTGGTTCCTTGGCAAGCCCATTTCAGGCCAGTGGCCTTCAGCCTTCGAAGGATACATTTAAAAACAAAAGCACCTTCAGCAGAGATTGGCTCCAACCTCCTGGCGATGGATGAATTGTGAAAAAGCAACCGATTCTGCTTGCTGCCCTTGTGCCGGCGGCCGATCCTGCTGGGGCAGGAGGGGCACCATGGGTTGTTTTCCAGCAGGATGATGGGTCCGTCAGCCCAAACCCAGCACCGCCATTCTGCCCTGTGCTGCTCCAGGAGAGTGTTTCCACTCTGTTCAAACAGGGAATTCACTTCCAAGTTGTGTATCCCAACCCTATGCTTCCCAACAGCCGCACTCGCTGCTGGAGCCGGGGTGGGAGAGATCGAAGGAGTCCCAGAAAACAGAAAAACACTGGGCTCCTGGGTGTGCTAATTACAGCCTCTATATTTGCTTTGTGCCCCGTTCCACGGGGAAATGGCACTTAGTTCAGCTGTACGAAGACAGAAAATAAACCTTTGATGTGAGGCTGAAAGTCTCTTCTAAATAATTGATCACAATTCTCCTCCCCAGCTGTGTTCTCCGTGGCTGAGCCCTGGACATTAAAACAATCTTTCCTTCTGCGTGGAGGAATGTAAAACAATTATGGAACAACTTTAAAAGCAAAATTGTATCTCCAGCTTGCTTTGCTGCTGGCTGTGGTCTGCCCAGCTGCCGGGTTGGGCAGCGCAGGGACCTGTCTGTGCCCCATCCTGTGCTTACAGCCGGCTGCATCCCAGTGATCCTGCACTCGTGGGCGCAATTCCATTTTTGGAGGCTTTAAGCAGTCCCTGCCCGCTCGGACACCCAGCCCTGTGCCACGGGGTTGGTGCTGGAGCACCCCTTCGTGCTCTTCAGTGACAGTCCTGTGGCTGTTCTGCTGGCAATGGGGCAATGGAGCAATGGGGCAGGAGAAGGGCTCTTTGGAAGAGCCTGACTCGGCCTGTCTCGGCTGTCCTGGCTCTGGCCACTGTCCTGCTGGGCTTTGCTGGCCCGGTGGGTGCTGGCTGTGGCTGGAAACCACCTGCTCTCCCTGCCACTTCTTCATGGGTGTGTGATACCTCCCAAAAGGTAAAGTCTGACCAGAAGCTGGATGGATTTGGCCTTGCTGGAGGAGACAAAGCAGCTGCGGAAGCCTGAAGGTTTCATCTTGGGTGAAGAGGACACAGAACTTGTTCCCCCAACAAGCCTGATGCCAGCCGAGGTCAAACTTGAAGTAGCAGGATCGGAGCGAGGTCTTGAGGAACCACCACCGTGAGCAGTAGCTGCAGTGGGAAAGGTTCCCCAGAAAGCCTTTGGCTTGACACGCCTGATGGTTGCCGACTGCTGGGGGTAAAGCCTTGAATGGGCTTTCAGAAACACATCCCGATGATGGATTTGCAGTGGGTCAAGCACCAGTCCTGCTGGATGGCCCGGGCTCAGCCCCTCCAAGCCGCCAGTGTGGAGAAGAGGGACGAGAAATGCCCCCGGGCACAGGCTGTGCTGCCCAAGGGCTCGGCTGGTGACCGCGGCTGCTGCGCTGAGGGGACAGACGCGCCCCGAGTTGGTGATTTGAGAGCCAGGCGCCCGCTGGAGAGGGGGAGCCATGGAGGAGGGAGGGTGTTTGGGGGAAATTCGTTCACAGGACTCCAACTGTGCCCCAGCCCCTGCAGGGGGAGGGCCGACAGTGCAGCCGCCATCTGCGCCTGGCGAGGGGAGGCTGTAGCCGGGCTTCTCCCGTGCTGGTGAGCGGTGGCACTCCTGTCCCCACGGGGCAGCACTTTGGGGCTGACCTGCTGCAAGTGGCTTGGTGCAAGGAACAAACTTAGTTGCTTCATTAACATGGCCTCATGAGCTGTTCGGCTCTTAATGACAGCTCCAGTGGGGTTTGGGAAGAAAAACGAACCCCTGTTGCCCACATGGCAGCTGGAAGCACCTGCCCGCGCTCTCCGGAAAGCCTTGCCCGGGCAGGGCCAGAGCTTTGCTCTTATGCCGTGCAGCTCGGGCTCGTGC
>NW_009649571.1:1875433-1880386 GCF_000708025.1 Charadrius vociferus
GCACCGCGGCTGCTGCGCTGAGGGGACAGACGCGCCCCGAGTTGGTGATTTGAGAGCCAGGCGCCCGCTGGAGAGGGGGAGCCATGGAGGAGGGAGGGTGTTTGGGGGAAATTCGTTCACAGGACTCCAACTGTGCCCCAGCCCCTGCAGGGGGAGGGCCGACAGTGCAGCCGCCATCTGCGCCTGGCGAGGGGAGGCTGTAGCCGGGCTTCTCCCGTGCTGGTGAGCGGTGGCACTCCTGTCCCCACGGGGCAGCACTTTGGGGCTGACCTGCTGCAAGTGGCTTGGTGCAAGGAACAAACTTAGTTGCTTCATTAACATGGCCTCATGAGCTGTTCGGCTCTTAATGACAGCTCCAGTGGGGTTTGGGAAGAAAAACGAACCCCTGTTGCCCACATGGCAGCTGGAAGCACCTGCCCGCGCTCTCCGGAAAGCCTTGCCCGGGCAGGGCCAGAGCTTTGCTCTTATGCCGTGCAGCTCGGGCTCGTGCACGGCTGTTTGCGACGGCTCCTGCTGCTGCTTCTCAGGTTCCTCACCCCGTGTGGAGCCGGTTGTGTCTGTGCAGCCCCTCTGGGCTTTGCTCCGCAGCAGGAACGGTCGGGGCTGCAGCGAGACCTGCGATGCTCCTTCCCTGGCAGACGTCATTCTCACTGCGTGTTGTTCCAAAATTAATCTCATCTTGTTTACTCGTGCTCCCCTGACCTCTTCCGACGTGTGATTTTCCTTGCGTGCTGCCTGAGGACTGTGTTTAAGCTGTCAAGATGCGGGGGCTTTACTGCGCCTCTGGGTTTAATTTACTGTTACTGTGAGTAAGAGCCGGTAATAAAATCAGCAAATGAGGAATACAGCAAATATTTTCCTGTCCCACAGGGGCTCTGCGAGGCCGGACCGACGCCTGCTGCTGCCCACCGTGCTGAGAGCCCTCCTGCAACGCGGCCATGGGATGTGAGGTTTCACCACGGGACTGTGGCTTCCCGGAGCAGGAGGCGTTGGGGTTATTGAGACGTTGGTTGTTTGACGAACGTGATTTTGTGATGTGGCCTTTGCTGGCAACAGGGCACAGACTCCCATTAGTGACCCCTTCCCAGCTGATGGCCAATTCCGCTCCCATCACGTCTGGTGGGGGTTGTGTCCGCGCTCCTTGTCCCCATCCCCTCCTTGGGTCATGGAGGGTCTGACCATCTTTTTCCCCATGGCCTTAATTTGGACTTTGGCATAAATAGTGCTGGAAGGAGCTGGTAGGGCATCCGCGCCTGTGCCCGCATCCCCTGGAGCTGCCTTGGGAAATCGGGATGGGGCGCAGCTGCCTGTGGGCACCGGGTGCAAAACCTGGGAAATGCCGATGTGTCCGGGGCACCGCAGCCTGGGGACGTCCACGCTGGGCACATCAGCACTGCCAAAGCCCCTTCCCTCCCTGAACTCAAGGCTTTTAGGGGAAACGGTGGCACTAATAAAGAAAAGCAAAACCAAAGTGGTATTAATGTTCAACCTGGTTTTTAGAAGTGAATATATCATAAATCTATTTAATTGTGTGTCGGGATTGTTCCTGCAGACACGCTGCAGGAGCAGCCCTGAGCAGCGTTCTGAGCGCTGGGAATGCACCTGGGGCCTGAGCATCACTTGGCGCAAACGTGGCATTTTCACAGGTAATTGGCAGAGCCACCGTCACCGCTCTCTGCCGTGGCCGGCACCAGCAGGGATGGCTCTTAATTAAGCCTCACACGGTCAGGGGTTATGGACAGGAATGCTTCCTGTGACGAAGCAGCCGGGCCTCCAGCTCTGGAAGTGCAGAGGTTTATCAGTGAGGAGTGATGTTTTGGTCCAGTGTGGCCTCGATACAGAGCTGTGCTGCACTGAGCCCAAGTCCCCCCGGCTGCCACCCCCGGCACCCGGCAAGGGTTGGTACTGATGAGGTACAAATGCAAACGATGCTGCTGGAAATGCTTATTTTTGGCTCCCTCGTCCTCAGCAGGGAGGCAGGCTTAGCAGCACCGGCGGGCGATGCTGTCCTCACGGGGACGAGCACAGCTCTCCGTTATAGCACTCATGCGATGTGTAATTTGGGATCAGAAAGAACACCAAATGCGCATTAATTTTAAATGCACCATAAATGACACATTTTTTTCCTCGAAGAAGGCACATTAGATGCGATGCAGAACCCCAGAGGAATATGTCGAATACGGCTGGTGCCTCGCTCCAGCAGCCCTGACCTGCCCCCACGTCCCCAGGCAGGACGGGGTGAGCTCTGGGCTGCGCCCGTGCTTGAGCACGTTGCTGCTGCGTGGGCCGCTATGGGCAGTCACAGGTGGCCCCAATGCCCCACTTGCCCTTGGCATTGGCTGCCAGGGAGCTCCGCACCCCACCGGGCTCGTGGAGGCACAGCAGGATGTCTTCCGGCACCGGTTGTTCCATTTGCATCCAATATATTTTTTTAACTCCATCTCGGGCACGTGTGCATCCACCTCTGTGTGGGCTGAGTCGCGAAACTCTTTTTCCTCGTGGTGACTAATGGCTGCCTCGAGGCAGAAGCACTCGGTGACAGTTTTCAGCCACTCACTGCCATGGCCAGAAGGGTTGTTTCTGCTCTTTGCTTGAGAATTTGCCCAGGCTGTGCAGCGCGTTGGCTCTTGTGTGGTTGGATGTGGCGGGGAAGGGTGCGCGTGCCGGCTCTGTCGTCCCTGGCTTCATCATTCTCAGTCCCGTCTTGGTGCTTTCCCCCTCCAGCTGGTGTGCTTCTGTTCCTCCAGCGTGTGGCCGGGCGGTTGCTGCTGTCTCCCTCCCAAATTAGGTGCTGAATTAGCTGGAAGTGGCTGGTGGGTGACTCCTCTCCCCGCTGCAGTGCTGGGGGATGCCAGCCCGGCTCAGGACACCCCTTAAACTGCCGCCCCGTGGCTCAGCGAGAGCACTAACTCACCCGGGGGCTGTAAAATCCCTGCCCTCCGCTTGCTTCCTCGCTGGAAATGGAAAGCTTTTAACGAAGCAAAGATCAGAAAAGCTTTTAGAGCGGGGCTGGCAAAGTGGTGCACCCCTGGGATTTTGGGGGTAATGAGGCGGGAAAGAGCTGGTGAGGAGGAGGTTGTGCCGACCTCGTGGATCGGTGCCCGGGCTGCAGCCCAGAGCGTGGGGCTGCCTGACCCAGCCAGCCACCGCCACCTTGGAGCTCCTGCGGGGACACGTACCTGGTGGTGAAGGAGCTTTTGGTCCCTGAAAGCAGAGGGGAGAGCTGAGCCTTGCAGGGGTCTCGGGGTGAGCGTGCCTCTTGCTGGGGCTCCTCTCCCGAGAGCCGTGAACCTTCCAGCGCACTCCAAGTGTCGGGAAAAGGGTTTTCGAAGTGCCCAAGAGCTGCCACATTTATGGAGATGGCACCTGCACCGCGGCTGTTCCTCGGTGCAACACAGGCAGTGGGAGGAGAGAGCTTCTGCTCATGTCCCTTGCAGTAAAACCAGGGTGGCAAGTGGGGATTTTGAAGTGCCGGAAGGGGATGGATGACTTAAAATAGTAGCTGGCTGGTGTGGCTGGTAGCCCCCTGGCAGCCCCTGTCCCTTGAGCACCAAGGATCGCACAGACTGGGGGAGCCGAGCCTGCCATGGGACCCTCAGCACGGCCTCTGCCGAGGGAGGCTCTACAGGAGGACGAGGCAGACGCATCCACTGCCGAGCGGAGCTGGGGCTGAACCTGGTCCCTGCCGGAGCCGTGGGCAGGGTGGACCTGAGGACAAGAGGGAACAGGCACAAACTTGAGCATAGGAAGTTCCATCTCCACCTGAGGAGGGCCTTCTCTGCTGTGAGGGCGGCAGAGCAGTGGCACAGGCTGCCCAGAGAGGTGGGGGAGTCTCCCTCTCTGGAGCCATCCCAAACCCGCCTGGACGCCGTCCTGTGCCACTGCTGGAGGTGCCCCTGCTCTGGCGGGGGGTGGGATGGGGGAGCTCCAGAGGGCCCTTCCAGCCCTCACCAGTCTGGGGTGCTGTGATACCAGAGCCTGGGCACAGACCATGCATCACAGCAGCTCAGCTCCCCATGGCCAGAGCCAAACTGGATGTGGCTCCACAGGGCACCCGCGGGCTGGTGTACAGGTTGGCCAGTTGGGAAGCTGAGTCGCTCCAGGCAACTCCCTCGGGGACCCAAACCCAGGCTGCGTCCCTGCTGGTCTGGGAGCTGCTGCTTTTGCACAAGGAAAGAAAAAAATAGAATCACAAACGAAACAGCTGTCGAGTCCCCACAGGGCAGTGCCCACCCGGGGGCCCTGCACGTGTCCCCGCTGCAGGCAGCCCTGGCTCCCGCTGGACCCTCCTTCTCCTTCTCCTCCTCCTCCTCCTCCCCCAAATCTGCCACTGGGTCGGCCGTGCTGATCCGCAGGGAGGCAAAGCACTGTGTGCCGGGGCCGCAGTGTCCCAGGGGAGCTGTTCCCGGAGCCATCGGCATCCTCCCCAGCACGGGGACGCAGCGGGGCGAGCGCTTTGCCTTGCCAAACTAGGTCACGCCGGGAACTCGAGCGATGTGGCGGACAGAGCTAAAAATACCGGCAGAGCCGAACGTTTCCCCAGCAGCTGTGAAGGGCCGTGGCCTCACCGGGTCGGACCTTGGCCACAAGATGCCACAGTCCTGGCCCCGTCCAGGAGGGTCACTGGAGCCTGTGGGCTGCTGGGCCGGGGGTGATTTAGGAGCAGGTGGCGGAAAAGCCCCTCTGGGGCTGCAGGGCCGGAATCCGCCCAAGAAAATGCCTCTCCACTGTTGGTGTAAGTCAGTCATCGACAGGCAAATGCAGCCGGGCCCAGGCTCCTTGCAGAGACCCTCCCACGCGCCTTGGGTGTCTCGTCTCCAGCCTCATCCTCTGCCTCCTCAGCAAACCACCTCAGCTTCCCTTCATTATAAATGTGTTGACAATTAGTGGTGGAAAATAATGGTGGGGGGGGGGGGAACGTAACCCAAGCCTGATGCAAGAACTCAGCAAAGC
>NW_009649571.1:1880426-1893133 GCF_000708025.1 Charadrius vociferus
TCAGCAGGACACCAAGAGGATGGGGATGAGTGACCTGGAAAGTGCTGCTGGGATGAGCGTGGCCGGGACCCTGCACAGCTGTGAGGTAGAGCTGGTGGTAGGCTGTGGGCTATCACCATCCCCATCCCCATGGCTTGCATCCCATGGGGCGCCTACAGCTCAGCGACTTTGTTTGTCCCCTCTCTGGGACTTCAGCCGTCCCCTCTCTGCCCACAGCTCCTTGCACCACAGCCAGGACGGTCCCACTTTTCCCATCCTCTGCCTCCAATTTCTGCACCTGGGGCCAGCGCCGTGTCGCTGGAGTGTTGCACAAGCAAATGCCTCTGACATACCGTCCCCTGATGATGTCTAGATTTTTTGCATCCCATCCTTTTTGGATGAAACATTTCCTGCGTTCCTGTTTGAAAGCTGGCCTATTTTAATACTGCCAAGTGAAAATGGGTTTGCGCACAGAAAAGATCCCAGTTGCTCTGTATAACTTCTCTGTCATAATTATTCACTGCCAGTCCCTCTGCCTCCAGCAGCCGTATAATTTATCAGCTGTGTTTTGTGCTCATTTCTCAATCAATGATGAAAACATTGATTAGTGTCAGGCTGGGACCGACTCCTGCAGAATCCCTCTAAATCATCTCTGTTCACTGATGACTCCTTGTTTTGGAGATGGGCTTGCAGCTCTCCATCCATTTAATGTGGGCTTTATTGAGAATGTATAGTGCTAAATTTGTAATTAGGGTGTCATATGATATTAAGTCAAATATGTTGCCAAAAGCTAAGCAAATAATGGCTACGGGGTAACCTTTATCTGCAAACTTGTAATTTTCTCAAAGGATGAAATGAGGCTCATTTGACAAGACATTTTCCATTACACCACACCAATGGGTGTATTTTTAATCCTTGTATTCTTATATTAATTGAATCCTCTGTGTCCTCTCCATTTTTCAGTCTGACTGGCATGCTGGACCGACCGGCTGTTAACCAGGGCACCTGCTGCGCCCGCCGAGCACCACGTTAGCATCCTGCCAACCTTGGCGTCTCCCCAGGCTTGGAGCTTTTCAGCAGGGAGGGAACGCCGCTCGGCTCCGCACACTGCTTGAGGGCCCTCAGGTGCAGCTCATGTGGATCTGCTGATTTAGAAACCCCACAGATGTCACCCGAGATGCTCTCAGTAGACCAGAGAGTATCTCATCATCCTCATGTCTTACATTCCCATCCTTTCTAAATGCAGAAGAGATGCACTGAGGGCCTTGTCACTAGCAACATACCTTCTCATCTAGTAATGCCGTGGCTTCGCCATGCTTGGAGATTTTCAAAATTCAACTGGGCAATCCCTGAGCAAAGCTGTGTTGCTTTGACATCGGTCCTGCTCCAAGTGGGAGGTCAGACGAGAGACACCCGAGGTTGCTCCCGACCAAAATCTTTTTATGCTTCTCTAAGTCTTTGAAGTGAACTGACAACAGCATTAATGCTTCTTTTGTTTCTAAAATATTTAGTGAACAACTTCTTACTGGTCGTGGCTTTGCCAGGCATAGATTTTCCTCTGTCCGTTTACCCTCTTCTATCAATATCTCTGCTTCATAGCTCATTGTGGTGATTGCTGCTTATTGATTAGTATCAATTCCTTTCTTCCTCTGCATATCTATTGTACTTTTGCTTCCAATTGCTGTTTTCAGGTTCCCAACTTACAGGATGGGCTTTCAGCCAAAATTTTATTTTCTTGACTCCTCAATATTAGCTTTTCTGCCCTGTTGCAAGCTCTGCTCAAAGAACTGCTGATTTCCCACTTGACAGGGTTTTTTTTCTCCCTTCATTTTTCCTCATAATTGTCACCATCTCCACGAAGTTTGTGAAGCTGCTGGTTCTGTGAGCGATGAAGAGACCATCAAGCCATACCAGTCCACGGGAGAGTTATGTGACGCCATGACGCTGCCAAAGCAGGCTGGGGCGCCTGTGCCGAGACCATCGCGGCAGACCTGGTGCCTGAGGGAGGCTCTGCCCAAGCTGCTCGCACCTGAGACAGCACCTGAGCTGCTCTCCCCACGCTGGAGCATCTCTGCTCTCTCTGGCAGTCTGTTCCACTGCTTTGCTATCCTGAACCAGTTTTTCTTTAGGTCTAACCCGAATTTCCCCACCATGGTTTAATCCCCGTTCTTCTCGCCCTGTTCTGCCTTCAGCCTTGTATGTAGCTGGAGCGTGTTGCTGTGCTTCCCCCCAAGTCTTTAATTTTCTGGGCTGAATCAGTCCCACTTTCAGCTTTTGCTCACAGGCTGCACTTTCGCACCATCCGACCCCTCTTGGTGCTCCCTCTGAGCTCTCTCCAACCAGCCCAGATCTCCCCTGGAAGGCCGCAGCCAGCGCTAGGCCAAGTCCTCTGGCCTGTGTCGCAGCAGAGCTGCGCAGCCTGCACACGACGGCACACTTCCGTATTATTTCTCCTACTGTGACATTCACCTGTTCTGCACAAGCTCAGCTCTGTTGGCTCCGGTTCAGCCGAAGATTTGCAGCAGCATCCAGGTCCTTTCCTGCAGAGCGGTGACGGATCCAGCTGCTGCCCACCCCAAGCTCCCCACCGGATCTCCCTCAGCACCCGGCTCATTTCAGCACGAACCTTTGAGGTCTGCTCTTCTTCCTCCCTGCAGGCAGGACAGCTTGGAAGTGGGGCACAGGCAGGGACAGCAGGACGGAAAACCCCCTCCTACCACACGCACACATCCCAGCCTGTACCCAGGGCTGTTTTATTTGCAATTGTGGAATTTGTTATCCTTCCCAACAGGGTCTAACCTCAGGGCTCGCTGCTGCCTGCGCCTTTGTGCGATGCCCCAGCTGAAGCAGATGGCACCTATTTTGCTGCCTGCCCACCGTGACCAGGAGGTGATGACAGCCCTGGATGTGTGTGCAGTGCGGCGTGAACCTCCTCACGCTGCCCAGAGCCACTTCTTGTCACTGGCACAGAGGCAGGTATGGACTTCAGGCCAGAGAGGGGAGCCCTGGAAAGCCCTGCAATGCCCACGACACAGCAAAGCCCAGTTCTCCCCTTTTCCTCACCTCCCTTTCAGCTTCTGAGTATTGTGTCCCGTTCTGGGCTCCTCAGTTCAAGAAGGACAGGGAACTGCTGGAGAGGGTCCAGCAAAGGGCTACAGAGGTGATGAGGGGACTGGAGCATCTCTCTGCTGAGGAAAGGCTGAGGGACGTGGGGCTGTTCAGTCTGGAAAAGAGAAGGCTGAAGGGGAATCTTATCAACGCTGATAAATCCTTAAAGGGAGGGTGCCAGGGGGGATGGGAACAGTCTGTTTCCAGTGGTGCCTAGTGACAGGACAAGAGGGAACGGGCACAAACATGACCATAGGCAGTTCCATCTCAACCTGCGGAGGGCCTTCTCTGCTGTGAGGGCGGCAGAGCAGTGGCACAGGCTGCCCAGAGAGGTGGGGGAGTCTCCCCCTCCAGAGCCATCCCAAACCCGCCTGGACGCCGTCCTGTGCCACTGCTGGAGGTGCCCCTGCTCTGGCGGGGGGTGGCACTGGGGGAGCTCCAGAGGGCCCTTCCAGCCCTCACCAGTCTGGGATTCTCACTCTTGCCACAACCATCGCGAATAATTTCCTTCTGCCCACCAAGAGGGAAAGGCTGAATGCATCCTTCCTCATCCTCCAGCTGAGCTTTCTGAGTCACCCTCCCCGTACATTTCCACTTGCTTCTCTCCTTGCTCCTTGGCCTCGCCGCTCCCTTGCGCAGTCTCGTGAGGGGCAGATGCACTGTGTCGGAGGGCGCTGACCCTGCCGTGCCCTGAGCTGCACGGAGCGTGGGTGCTGCATTTCCAGCTCTGCCTCAGCCCTTTTGCCAATGGTAATAACAAATGTGCAAAAGAGCTGGAAATTGTTTCATTTCTGTGCCCAACACCTTTAGACTCAGCAAGGTGTGGGGTAGGGTTGGAGCAGAGCTTCGGGTTTGAGGTGTTTCTAGAGACACAGTCACACAAACTTTTCTTTAGTAGCAACATTTTTTATTCCATCTTAAATACAACACGGCTGCTTCAAAGTTCAACTCCTATTCTGCTGCGTGGTACCAATGTCAGGGCAAAGTCAGACTGTTATTTTGCCAAACAATGAAATACTGACATGTAGATGGAGCAAAAACTGAGTAATCACTGAATCATTGAGCAATCAATTACCATCAGGTCTGTTCCTGGAGCTGTTTCGGGAATCCCGACCTTGAGGAACCTCCATTGTAAAGGCCATTGTATTGTCTCCTGCACCACCACAGCTGCTGAACGGTCCCTGCCAGTGCTGTGGACCCGAGGAGATAAACCTGTCTCTGGTGGGTGCAGAATCAGTTTGCCTTCACCAGGAGGGGTTGCAGCACAGGAACACATCACCCTGGGGAGGGGGATCACCATCCAGCAAGAGTGTCACAGCTCGGCCAAGCAAAGTTGCTCTAGCGTAGGTGACAGTCCTGCTTCGAGCAGGCAGCAGGACCGAAGACCCCCAGAGAACATTCGCACCAGTGCTTCCACATTTCTGTGGAGCAGTTGAGGAATCTTTTCCCTGTATGAAATGTCCACGTTGTTGTTTCCTTTGTTATATCAACTGGCTTTATTTATTGTTGTTTATTCTGAGGGACTGGCTTATGTCAATTTGATGCCACTAATTTAGCCAAGAGGAGTGAAATGATGTTACCGTCCTGCTGAATCCTCCCTCCTGCTATAGCCGATGCTCATTTCTTTTGTTTCTCTCCACCTGCTGTACCATTTTAAGAAAAAAAAAGAGGTATATAATATTATGCTGCTCTTGAAATGCCCACTCTCCTTTCAGCTCTCCTGACTCAGAACCATGGTGTCTCATCCAGAGTCTTCCTCTCCCGGGCAGCGTGAGTTCCCTCGCGGGGATTTAGGAGCACGGTTTTGAAACTATCCCCTCGAGACCACAGCCGTCTCCTGTGCTGGCGCTGTTTCCTTTCTTTGGGCCCTTTGGCAGCTCTGCTTGCCTGTGTTGGTTTTGAACATTACAGACTCTGTGCACAGTTGCCCAATAGTGGTGCTCAGGAGCTCTTGGGCTCAGTAAAAGGCCAGAAAACTGTCTTGGCAGCAAAGAACAAAGGCTTTCTGCTGGCACGAGACGGAGAGCAGGACTGCGTGGCTGGGAACGTGGGGAGTGGGAAGAAGCGATGGAAAACACTCTGGCTGTGCTCAAGATGGAGTTTGGGAAAGGACAGAGGGATTTGGGAAAGGATGGAAGCGTCCACATAGTTGGTGGGGTTGGATATGCTCATGCTCTGGTCCTCCTTTGAGTGTCTGAACTGTATTATTATTATCATCGTTATTATTATCACTGTTATTACTTTATGAATTGGTGTGCATGTGTGTTAATGAGGGTACGCGTGGGACTGAGTCTGCCTGGCTCCAATCTACTGGGCACAAGGCACGGCTTGCCTTTAGAAAATTATTTCAGCATTCTGGGGCCACGTTTTAAGGCAGATTTGTTCCATACTTCAACTTTCAAGCCCTCAGTCCTGACTAGGCTTCCCATTTGCACTACAAATCTAATAAAGAACAGGCATGGCTGAGTGGTGAGACAGCTTTGTGGCTTGCATGTGAGCTTGTGTCACCTGGCTGTTGTAATGCCAGCGAGACCTGGATGGAGCAGCCCTGTCGGGAAGGCAGCTCAAGATTTCAGCCAGCAGAGTAATAGCTAATTGAGTGTATTTCAATCATGAGCTCCACAGAAGGAAAGCAAACTCCACAGAGTAGAAGGAAATTGCATCTTAGAGTAATCTGAATGTGGGTAGATAATTAGGCCTATATTTCATGGGAACATTTGCTGGGCAACATAATGAAAAGGCCAGCAACATAATTTTCTTTAAGTAGTGTGATGCCTCCCACCAGGGCCGTGCCGTGCTGGTGCTGGTGCTGCAGTGCAGCGGGAGCAGGGAAAGGCATTGCCCGGCCCCAGGGTTTGTGGCATGATGGTGCCAAGCTGAAGCTCGTCCTCTCCATCTCTAATGTCTGCTCAGAGAACGCTGCTAAGGCTCCTGCACCGCTCTCAGCAAGAAGGTGGCAAAATAAGTCCTGCAGCCTCATGCCCTTCCCATCCCTCTGAACAGCAGCTGCAGCAGAGGCTGTTCAGGATGCACTTGCAGAGCCGGACAGACCCAGGGCAGCCAAGCGCTACTATGGGAGTTTCCCAGTGGGAAGCCAGGCTGCTGCCACTGAACCCAACTTGGAGGACCTCCTGCTCTGAGTCACTGTCTGATCCAGCTTGGAAGGTCAGCGGGGGCTGACGAAGCGGCTCTGTGGCTGGGGTTCGAGGGAAACACAGCCTGGCTGTCTGTGCCCAGGAAACCCCCTCGTGCGAGAAGCCCATCCCAGGGAGCAGCACCGCACTGCGCCCTCCGAGCCATGTGCAGCCGGTGCATGGGCTCCTGCACTCATCCCAAAGGGTGCACCAGCCCTCAAATGCCCCCCAAACTATGGCTACGCATGGGAAGCAAAGCTCCAAGGCCTTTTTCAATACTGTTTTTTTCCAAATTTGGCTTTGCTTTTCCACATCCTCCACCCTCACCTAAGCACAGATCCTCCCTTTCAAATCTCCAGTTTGGCCCAGGGTTGCTTCTGGCTTGCCCTGCTGTGGGCCCTGCTGCCTTGTGCAGGAGCAGACAGGTAATATAAAATAATATTTGGCTTCTTCATAATGCTGGCAAAATTAGAAGATTTGGGAAAGTGCAGTGACTTAGGAGGGTGGAGGAGAGGGTTTAATCTTTCAGCACAAGTAACCCTGTGGTCAGGGTCTAAGGGGTCTGAATTCCTCTCCCGCCAACGCTGCACTCATTAGCACTTTGGGGCTGGGACATGTCACGTAACAGAAAGAAAGACTGAGAGGCTGTGTCCAGCCTGGTAATTACTGATTAGGTCTTTTACTAAAAATAGGTGGGGGTGGGCTGGCCTAACATTGGGTCTGAGTGCTCCAGGTCCCAGCTGGTTCAGAACTGTTCACTCAGCAATCGGGACTATCTTTGGGACTGCATTTAAACAAGCTCTTATTTTCTGATGTCAAATGCTTGGCCATTTAAGAACAGCTCTGTCCAAATGAATCTGCTCAAAGCAAATCCATGATTCTTGGCTAACTCCAACTTGTTAGCTATTGATATTGCTTCTGTGATGTATTGCCTAATTTTAATTATGCCAGTGTTGTGAAAGTTATTTTCTTACAGTGCCTCATTAGAGTGAAGGTTCTAATCGATGAATTCAACAGGAACATCTTGAAGTGACTAAATTGGCCAAGCAGGGAGGTGGTTAGGTGATATTTCAGAGTGACCTCCTGGTACCTGGGAGACCTTGAGCTCCTCAGTGCAGTTGACCATAACTGTTGTCCTCAAACTCTTTCCAAGCAGTGCTATGCAGATAAATGCCGACAGCTCCTCCAGCTTCCCCACCGCCTTGGTTTTATCGTCATCTCTCGGGGCTGTTGTGACTTGTCAGAAGAGCTGAATTGGGACACTGTGCTTGTGGACACATCAGTTTGTCTTCTCTTTTCAGTCTGGTGCTTTGACCCTCCATCACCACCACACTTGGGCCAGTTGTTTTGTGCAGAACGATGGGAGCAGAGGGCAGGAGGCTAAAGACATCCCTGCCTGAGCCCCTCTTCTCCCTACCACTCCCACGGTCTCAGCACATCATGCCCCTGGGAGGAACCCGCACCTCTGCTCATGCTGCAGTAACGTACAGCCCTGGGAGATGAACCTGGGGAGCGGGGTCCCACACCTCCTAACCGGTAACACTGTTATTCTGCCCTTTGCAGCAACTATATAACTGACTGTGTTATCTGCAGGGACCGCAAATGATCCTGGGCTCAATTTGGACCAAAGAAGCTACAGTCATCTCACGTAGCCTGTTAAACATCCTGCTGTGTCCTGGGTTTATGCTTACCACGCTGCTGAGTCCCTTCCCTTCCCCTCCTGGGTTTGTACTGCCTCCAGCGCCAGCAACCAGTGTGTGAGGCACAAATGCGGCTGGGGGGGGGACGATACTCGGATGAACCTGGGAGAAAAAAAGGCCTCTTCTGAGGATGAGGATCAGTGCCCAGCCCAGTACTGTGCCACTGAAGCTGGGATTTTCTCCTGTGTGCCTATCTTTGTAATTATCTGCTCTGGATGTCCCGAGCCATTTTATTACCTAGTTATTCACTATGATGAGGTCCTTGTATAATTCTTTTACAGCATTTCATGTATTTATGACCCTGAATACCTCAGCATCATCAGCAAGCTTTGTCACCCCTTTTTTCAATTCCTTTTCAAGATTATTTCTGAATACGCTGAAGTGAGCAGACCCCCAACACAGGTCCCCGTGGGGCTCTATTCAAGTCCTCCACTCAGGAGCCTGCCTATTGATAGCTACTCTTTGAGAATCCTTTAACCAATTATTTATCTATTTCAAGCCTTTTCTGTTAATCCCATGGTAGCTGCGTTTCTGTAAGAAACTCCTGTGACAGACCTTTTGGGAATCCAGGCAGACTATACCACATGATTATCGACTCCTCTAAAGAACCGTAATAGATGTATGAAGCATGCCTTTATTTAAGGAAAACCACCTTTTTTTATTTTCTTTCCAATATTTCAGATGTGTCCAAATATGCACTAACCATATTCTTTATTACAATTTCTATCAGTTTGCCCAGGAGGGATCTCAGACTTCACAGTCTGCAATAACCCCAAACCCATCCCATTTGTCACCTTGAAGCTCTCGGACACCAAGGCTATGTTACACGCAGTGATTACATGCTACAATTAAGTAATTAAACTGTTTCATCTCTGATCTCCTCAGCACTTAGCTGAACCATCTCAGTCTGGTGAATTTGCACTCTTTGGTTTGGCTATTTATTCCTCAACTTCTTCTGCTGACATTTGAATATGAGCCAAATCCAGTGCCACGTCCATATAAAGATGACTTTTGGCACAGGAACTTCTCTGAGCTTTTCCTCACTGACTACAATGCAAAATATTCATTGTTTTTCTGTTCTGACCTTATCTCCTACGAATGGTCCTCTTGCACTGTGGCCAATTTCTGACTCTCCAGACTCCAACAGGCTTCCTGTGCCCCATGTGTTTGAAGAAGTATTTATTATTATTTGCCTTTGCTTTTGCAGGTTGTTCCTGTGACTGGTTTTAGCTTGCCTTCTCTTTTTGCATTTAAATTGCCAGGATACACATTATTCTGCTTGTTTGGACAAAAAATGGCTTTTCTAAACATAAAAAGACCATATCTTTAAATTCTGAGAATCATCAGGCCATCTCATCTCAGCCTGATCTAAGACCTAGACCTAAGCAGGTCTAAGGCTCTGGGTTTCCCACTCGACGGAAATGTGCTCTTTGGTTTGACAGGATGCTGAGATACCAGACTTTTCAAGTGTGACACATTTATATGGACAAAAATCATCACTGGCCAGGATGAAGTTTGCCTGGCTTGGACTTCAGGATACTGCACCTTCACCGGTGGAAGGAGGGAAGGATTCCTCTGACTGGCTATGATTATTTTGGAACCTGCTTTGGGGTGTGCTCCCCTAGGATGGCGTGAGCTCAGCAGAGAGAGCCCCATCAGTGGAGGTGTGGGGCTCGGGCACAGGGACCACGGTACTCCCTGCCTCCTCAGCCTGTTTGCCTAGTGCGTGTGTCTGGAAGGCCTGTTGCCATGGAGAAGCGATGGAGAACAGTCTGCCTGGCTCGCCTGACTTTTTTCGTAGCACGAAGCAAAGGCATCTCTCCAGCTGTAATGAGCGGGAGGCCTGCTGCCTCCTCTTCTGTGCCGCACCGGGATAATCCAGACCCACAAATACCTGGGAGAAACCTGAAGGCAGGGAGAAAACCCTAAATGAAGGTAGGGAAGGAGCAGAGAGCAAGAAGGGAAACTGCAGGGAGATGGACCAGTGCTTGTGGAATGCTATGAATCAATGGAGCCGGGCGCTTCTCAAGGATGCGCAGACCAACAGGCAGCAGGGACCTGTTGAAAAACGGGAAATTCCCATTAGATATATGGAAAAAATCTTTCCCTGAGAGAGTGGTGCAGCCCTGGGGACATGGACTGTAGCAATGGTGGCATCTCCATCCTTGGTGGTCTTCAAAACCCATCTGGCCAAGCCCTGAGCAGTCAATGTGCCTTTGAAATGAACCCTATGCTGGGCTGCACCCTCCCCAGCCTCAAAGAGCGAGACCTTACTGGGGAACAGACAAGGGTGAGTTTGAGAGAGCTCCAAGAGGCATAAATGTGGCAGAGTGTG
Organism: Charadrius vociferus; assembly: GCF_000708025.1. Classification (NCBI taxonomy): domain Eukaryota; kingdom Metazoa; phylum Chordata; class Aves; order Charadriiformes; family Charadriidae; genus Charadrius; species Charadrius vociferus. The sequence goes on from NW_009649571.1 coordinate 1,890,683, forward strand.
GTCTGAAAACAGGATGAAGGCGGAGGCATCCCTGCTTTTTAATTTTGGGGATTGATAGTGCTGGACACTGCTTCATTGAGACTGTAACTGCTTGCATGACTCAATTTCTCTACATTTTTTTAAGGTGCTCCCTAAAAACAGATAGGTTTTCTCTCATTTTCTGCTGTATAAACTCTTTGCTGACATGACTGTACAACAAAAATGGCTGCGGGGGGATAGTCGTGAGTAGAAATGCAATGGGAGTCATCTTCTGTGGGAAGAAATCCAATGCACTGATGTTGGGTTTTGTTTCATACCTGAAAAATGTCTCTGTGAGCAACTTTGAGGTGTTTCCAGGTAGATCTGGTGGGGATTATGTCGGGGATAGAGTAGACCTGTCTGTTAGTTTGTTTTTTTTTCTTGTTTTTATTTTTGAAGAGTAGCATTTGCCACAACTGCCAAGTATTTAAACATAGAAATAAAGAGCATATTCCCCCTCTAATTACACAGGAAAAAAAGGGGGGAAAGCACAGTCAAAAGGCGCGGGCTGACTTTATTTTTAAAGTATTCCCATGTATTTATCTTTTCGCCCTTCCTTTGACTGTGCGCGCCTCCAGATCTCTACATGTCTGTGCTTCTAGTGGTTTGAAGCAAGGCTAGGCTTCGAATCAGATGAGCATGCATCAGCTCTACCACACTTGCTCCCAACACGTAGGGCTGGGGCGTACCTGCCCTAAAATCTGTTCACCAATATTAGCACATGGGATTGAGACCGTAATGTTTAAGGAAGTCTCATCGCTCAGTCCAGCGCTGTGTAACAGCAGAGCTGTGTTCATCCTGCTTGGGTTACAAAACCCTGCGGGAAGAGGAGCGACTTTCATCTGCAAGAGCAGCTCTGCAGAGCGAGCGGGACACAGCGGCCAGCTCACTCGGTGGCAGTGATGGAGCAGTGGGTGTCACTTAACAGCTCTCCTTCGGTCAGCTGTTCTAAGCTAAAAAGCAGCATGACGTCTTTATTTTGCCCACATGGCACTTTTTCCGCTGACAGCTTGGGTCTAAGCGAAGATACATTTCTGAAAGTTTGTAGCTCCCAGTGAATTTCCCACTGTATGACAAAATTCCAGCTGATGAGGTATTTACGTCCTGCTCCTTGTTTCCAGACACACCAGGGTAGTTGGGTACCTTATTCATCTTTTTTTTCTGGTCTCTACATGAATTACTCTATTTTTCAATTTGTAGATTAATAGACCAAATAGACTTAATTTGTTCAAATCCTCAGGTGTTTTCTTGCAGATTTGACTTTGGAGTCTATGGAGAGAGAGAGGACTGCAGCTTTTCCCAAACTTTTGGTCTCTACCATGCAGAGTCTCTGAAGGACAGTGAAACGGGAGCTTATGCTACAGCCTTTCCCCAGGTACAGACAAGACAAGGTGTGTGTGTGTGTCTGTCTGTCTGTCACTCCCTCCTGTGGCTGCCTCTTTTCACAAAGCTTGTAGGTAGTTTAATTATCTATAAAACTTCTACTCCTTCGTCAAATATTGTTGAATGAGTTGGCTCTGAGTTCCTGGGATTCGTCCACTTGCTTGCAGAGCCAGGGGGACCACCCAAGTGCTTTTTCTGTATATATATTGTGGAAAATATTTAATAACTCACTGGCCCCACTCACACAGGTTCTCTGAAAGTAGATTTATAAAATATGTTCTCAAAGAAAAGCACTTTTCCAAGCCCTCCTAGGGATCAAAAGCTACATCCATGACATTGATCTGGGGCTGGAACCCCTCTGCTGTGAAGAAAGGCTGAAGGAGTTGGATGGAGTTCAGATGAAGAGAAGGCTCCAGGGAGACATTTTCGCAGCCTTTCAATGTTTAAGACAGATGGAGAAAGACTTTTTACCAGGGCATCTAGTGAGAGGACAAGGGGCAATGCTCTTAAACTGAAAGAGGGTAGACTTAGACTGTGCATATGGAAGAAATTTTTGACAATGGGGGTGGGGAGACCCTGGAACAGGTTGCCCAGAGAATTTGTGGATGTCCCATCATCGAAAGTGTTGAAGGTCAGGTTGGATGGGGCTTGAAGGAACCTGGTCTGGTGCACGATGTCCCTGCACATGGAGGGGGGGTAGAAATAGGTGACCAACCTGTGTGACCATGTCCACCCCAGTGCACCCACCCACTGCTCCACCACCACAACAGACCTGTGGAAAACCAACCCTTCGTAAAACCTTCCTCTGGTTCCCTCAATGGCAGGCTATAGTTTTATGTCAAAACGACTGGGTTCTTTTGCTGTTTGCAGGGCTGTTTCCTGACGTGGGCCCGGAGGGAGCTCGGACCCCATGGCCTCCCCTCGCCCGGTCCCTCAGGTGAGGTGTCCCCACCTCAGGTGTAGGCGCAAACCGCGGAGGGCAGCGCGGCGGTGAACGCGGGACTGCGATGGCGGGGAGAGGGGCCGGGACGCATTCAGCCGCCCTTACCC
>NW_009649571.1:1893784-1905035 GCF_000708025.1 Charadrius vociferus
CCACCCGCTTGCGGGCAGCTGTGGGCGACCGCGCTCCCTCCGCACGCAGCGGACCGTCAGCCCGGGGAGAGGTGGTTTGTCTCCAGAGGTGTCCCCGCGTCTTGCTGCCGGCCCGGCTAACATCGTCCGCGGGTTTTATTTGCTAGGTGGGCAAGGAGCAGGTCACAAGTGGATTTGTCAGGGCTGGAGCTTTCTAATCTTTGGGAATTGGAAGCGCGGTCAGTGTGCTCGGTGGTTGCTCGTTGGCTGAAATGCCATCTGCGTGTCTGAGGGCAAAGGCAGCGGCTTTCATCAATGGGTTTTTTGACTTTGAATGGAAAACCTACCGTGTGAAAATCTGGACCCACCATTTCTACCCTCTCCGGCAGTGTCCAGAGCCACTACACGGACCACTTAAAAGGTTTGGGTTCTATATTTCATCTATTATGTTTTTATATTGCTCGTCCTACAGTGTAGAATTTCACTTACCGACTGGTCCCAGTGCTTTTTAGTATCAAACATGGGAGATCCTAGAAAATGCATTTGCTGCTTGGTTGTACTTAGGTTTAAAAAGCTATCGCAGATGAGCTTTGCTACTGTGCCCTTTGCCCAGGGAGATGGAGACAACCCTTCTCCCACGCTGCAGTGCAAGTGTCACGGCAGTCATCTGGTGACTATTTGGGGGCATTGGCGCAGCTTTTGGCTGCTCCTACAGCACAGCTGTGCAAAGGGGTAGGTCTGTATGTGTCTCTGCTACATCTAAACCAGCTCTTTGCTGCTGAAAAAAATAGGAAGAAATAAACTTTTCCAATGCATTATATAACACCTCCTTTGTGTTAGACAAAATTGCATTAGAATAACCCAGCGTCATGTGTAGGACTCGATCTGTGCTGCTGAGAGATCTCAGTCACCTCTCTGTGACTGTAACTCAGCATTACAGCATCTCTGCTGTGCTGGGAGGAAAGGTAGTCTTACGGCTTGAAGTGAAGAGATCCGAAGATGTCTGTATATTGCGGTCTGTTTGTGTTGTAAAGAAATACATCCTTCAAAGTCTGGAGTGCCCCTGGGGAAAGGTGTCCGGGCAGAGCCTGGAACTTTTCCCCACGTTATGATGTACCCTGTTCATAACCGGTAATGAAACCGTGAGCGCTTTCAACGGCGTTCAAAAGATCTGGAAGTGGGATTCTTTTTGGCAGATGTCAGCCGGGTGGATATACAGAAATGACACAAAATGCACCATAACTGTTGTAATGGGGTTCTGGGAGTAGGATTAGACATCCAGTCACACAAACAACATACTTGGTAATTGGTAAGATTTCAAATGATAGTGTGGGTGTTTGGGAGTGAATAACGTATTTTGAACGTAATGGTTTGATAGCCCACACCAGGATGGGCAGATGCTACTCAAGTAGCGTCAACTGTGTAGAGTCCAGGAGGTGCCCCTGGGGTTCTGGTTTGCTGCCTGCTGTAACTACTGACAAGCTGCTGCTATGGTTATGTGGGAGCTCTGGGGTGTCTCTTGGTGGTGTGAATTGTGGTGCTTTGACCAGAAAAGTTAGCTGAGTGAACTTGGGCTGGGGAACATAAAGTCCTCAAGGAGTGTCTGGTCCTGTAGACCATGGCACAGGACAGGTGCTCTTATGTGCCTCCCTGTTCATGCCCTGCTCTAGAAATGGCTAGTCGAAAAAGGCTTTGGGGAGGGCAGAGGACTTGTTGAGGAGCTCGCTGCATTGCCTCTTTGCATGGAGAACATGCTGGTGGGCACAAGCGCTGCCCGTCTGCCACCATCCTGCCACTCCAGGCACGTCTCAGTCCCTGCCTCATGAGAGCTCTGCCACCCTCAGAATTTCTACAGCGGTGATGACCCACCTGCTGAAAGGCTTTCTCTGAGCTTCCCAGAGCACTTCGCACACCGCTCCTCTGCTCTGCCCTGGGTCCTCCTCCACATGTTGCCCCCTGTGTCCTTATCTTAGTTATGTACAGTGAGGAGGCTCTGCAGGACAGAGATAAGGCTACAAAGAGAGACTATTCTATCCTTCCTAAGAGGGTTGGGGACTTGCTACCTGTGTGGGCAGCACTGCTGCAATGATCCAGGCCCCTGCGGTTTCACGTAGGCAGCTGTGGGATCCTGTTCTCATGCTGCAGGATGAGATGCCCTGGGATTGTTCCTCTGCACCTCCTGAGCTCTGCCCTGTTCATATTTCTCCTGACTTTTCTTTTTGAGAGAAAAATCATCTGAAATTTGCTGCAAGTCCAAGTGGCCGCTGCTGTATACTTATTATGCGTGACTGAAGTGCGTGTGTGTGCATTTGACTGTCTTACTGAGCGGGGAGCATCATTTGTTTGTTGTCGTGAGTAATGTGATCTAAGCAGAAGGTGCAAGCTCCCTAGATTCTTAAATTAAAATCTCTGCAGAGCGACTCGGGGGAGTCTCCTGTCCCAGGAGAATTAATTAAGCTCCATGCAGTTTGTTGTGTGCTAGGTCTTTTTAATAGCTTCCTACAAAATAATGGCATAGTTGCTCTGTGCTAGCACTGTTGAGAGCATCTGTGATGCTGCTAACTTTGGTCTCTGTAGTCTTGTCCTCTCCCGAGAGAGTTGCAGCAAACTGTGCGCTGATTCTGTGTATGGCACCTGGGAAGGGACTGAGGCTTAGTGCTGTTGCTTTGATCAAATTTGAAGCGCTTGTATGCGAGATCTCACTGTGGTACTGTGTTTTCCTTCCTGAGTGAGTTTTTTTGCCTTGCAGCTCCTACGGCACGAGTGCTGAAGGCAGGGATGACGCAGTTGTCCTTGAGTCATGACCTTGGTGCTGCCCCTCCGCTGACAGCTCCCAGGCTGCTGCGGACTGGTGCAGGTTCTCTTCAGGGTCCTGGCCTGCATGGTGTCTGACACGCGCTCCTTAGCTTCCTCAGCACACTTTCAAGGGCACAGATGAACCAAAGCCTTTAGAAATGAGCTCTCTGTCCTTGCTGCCTTGACGCCTACGGAACAATGCTGGGTACCCCAAATGGGCCAATAAAATAACTCTTTTCTTGCAGCTCTGCACCATATTACTCCGACCTACAGCTTTTCATTGGGTGCGTGTGATAGTGTGAGCAAACAGACATGAGGCTTTTGCTGGGTGTTCCAGAACCATCTCTCCTTGCTATAGTTATCACAAGAAATATTTGAGTTGAGTGTGTGGTTCATCTTACCCAATTTCAGGACTTTGGTGTCTAGTCCAAGATACCCTGCAGAGAGACAAGAATTTGGTCTCCTCCCTCTCTTCTGACTTAGAAAAGGCTACAGAGTGAGTTTAAACAAGGCCACAAAGTGTTAATTGCTGCGAAAGGGTAAATCCTTCACTGAGAAAATGCTGAGGTACTTGAATACATTCCTTATTCCAGGTTTCTTACTGTGTGAGCAATTTTTGGCTTACATCAGGCTTCTTCAGGGAGTCTAGATTCCCTTTTTCCACTTACGAATTTTCCTGTGAGTGATATGAACTCTCTCATGCTTTGATTACCTTGTTGCTTTAACTTCTTCCTACTCTGTCCTCTCTTCTGTCCAAGCTTTCTGACTATAAATTCTTCCAGGACTATGGGATCTTTGACTTCAAGATCCATTGCTGACGTCCCATTTCCCTTTCTTGAGAGTGAGAATTTAAAATTTTAAAATTTAAAATTTTCCAGCTACCATCTCCCTGCATAGATATTTCAGAAAACTGATTTTTGTCAGGGTATTGTTACTATTAGGTTTAAACAACGTAGGTGTCGACAGTCTTTAATGGCTGAGCTGTTAACTACGGATATGCTGGCAGCGTTCCCCTCTCTGCTTAGTGACAAGAGCAGGATTGCTGCTGTAGGAGGACGTAGGTCCTGATGATGCAGGACGTCTCTTCTCTCCCGTTTTCCTGCGATGCAGCACTGGCAGATGCTGTCACAACAGCTTCCTGCTGCAAGTCCTCTGGGCATTACTTCTGAAGGAACACAAGAAGGTGGTGGGTGTTCTTTGTTTTTCCACGTAATACTCCTGAGTAGTCCAGGTTTTGCTTAGCTTGCTGCTATGCCCTAAATGGAGTTATCTCAGGTCTTTCATGTGTCTCTGAGTGTTTCAAAACACATTTCTTCACTCAGTTCAGTGTCAGTTTGGTGGATTGCATAAATTTGTGTGCATCAATTTCTCATAGCTGCTAGTATGCATGAAGGCCCCTTTTATCCTGTTGATGTGATTATTTCAGAGACACGAAGGCCATTCCATGCTCATCACGTTGTAATTGAGATCTTTGTTATTTGGCGGCTTTCCTCCTTCTAGCAAATGTATGTCTAGACTGCCTATGCTTCTTCGTGAAATCTCAGTAAGTTTCTCTTCCAGACCTGAGTCCAGCTTTAATGTCTAACACACAGTGAGTACTGAAAAATGCCCTCAGAAGGGCAGCTGCCTTTGCTGCCTGTGCTGTGCTACCCCATCCTACCTTCCGCACTCTTGAAGTGGTTTGGATAGAGGAGAAGCCAGAGATGTTTGGTTTTTTTTTTTCTCTGAAGCAATGGCAGTCTTGTCTTTACTGGTTAGACTCAGTAGCGCAGCGTACCAAGGGTACAGTCCCTTTTGTTAAATCAGGCTGTGCTGACTGTGTAACATGCAGGTCTGATCTGCTACTAAAATGAAAACCTCTCTCTAGATGAGTCAGGGCTAAACTTGTCGTCTTGTCAGCTGATTACCTCTCAGTACTACCTGCTCATTTGTATGCGGCTTTTGCAGTGTCATACTCTCAGGGTTATAGCTCATCGGCCTGGGTATCTGTAAGGCACCTTGTACTTCATCACGTTTATGTGAAACAGATTTCCTTTTTTGTCTCTTGCCAGTTAAATTATCCTGCTCTGAGCCCAGTTGAAGGGTTTTCTGTCCGATGCCATCAGAAGGCTTGATGGGACTTGAACTACGTTGGCTGTGACAGTGGAGGCAAAACTGAGCTGAGAGAAAAGTACGATTGTGTGACTTGTGTCAGTACGGTGTGTTGATAAAAGAAATAAAAAAGAATGAGATGAATAGAGCAGCTACCATATGCTTGAATTTTGCTCCGACTTTATTTTGATCAGGTTAGTGGGTAGCCAAGGAGAGGGGGTAAATGGCACGTTAACAATACGGGCAGATGCTGGTAAACTGGGGTGGCTGTGAGCACAGTGAGGGCAGCGAAGGAAGACAAAAGGCTTGGCAAGAGGAGACTGGACATAAGGAGCTAGCGTGGCCAGCAGAGTCCCCTTGGCAAAGGGCACATGCAGACATCTGTGGGAGATCAGCTGGGGTACAGCCAAGGAGAAGCTGGAGGCATTTGGGAAGCCGGAATGTAGAACGGAACCACTGAGATAACAGGCAAAAAAATTAGTCTGAAGTTTCCAGTGTAATTGGCTGGAAAAACCCTGCTGCATTGTACTGTGCAGGCTTCATTGCCTTATTAGCTGGTGCTAGTTAACTGTGATCAAGCGTCCACGTTTGTTTGCTCTTAGGTTGGCCTGCAGTGACTGAGAGCAGTGGAAGTGGAACAGTAGTGACAGAACTGAAGGTTCAGCCTGGGCCAGGCAGCAACATTTTTGAGTAGCTCTGTGCTCCTTGGCTGTGCTTCTGACCTGCGAGGAGAGGTCTGGGTGTTGCCTGTTCTCTGGGAGCTCTGGCACTTGGGGGTTTACCCTCCTACCTCGTCTGCTTGGGGGAAACGGCAGAGTGAGGTTAGAGGCGCTGCAGCACCTTTAAACTCAGGCTCTTATTGTGAGTGACACCATTTTTCCCATGGAACAAGGAAGGTGGCAGTGCTTCTCTCTGGCTCCATGTTAGACATTTGCAGTTTGGGTCTTAGGAGGAGCTTGGTACTAATTTTTTGAGCCTGTGGTTTGCAAGCTAAGAGTGAAGTGTGGGTTCAGATTTTAAGGCAGACAGATCAGCTTCAGGCATTGTCAGAGAGATGAATGGAGAGAATGATATATGAACTAACATGCTCTTGGAGCTTTTGAACTAGTCACAGACTAAATTTTATCATCATATTTCAGCATTTTCTGTGTAAATCATCATGTTCTCTCACTGATAATTTGCCTGAGAACTTGCTTGTTATTTTTTCTACGTGCAGTGACTGCTAGTGCACAAGAGAAGCTTCAAAGCCATTCCAAAGGGTGTAAGTGCCCTATTTGTGATGGGGGTTGACGATGCCTTGCAAGGACAGACATTTCCATGGGAAGCCTTGGAGTCCCAGAAGTCTTGGTGGAAAAGATCTTGGAAGTCTTGAGCCCAGCCATCTGCTCAAAGCGGGGCTGTTGCCAGTGCTACGTGAGATCAGACATGGCTTTGGCTGAGCCTTAACCACCTCTAAGATGGAGGGTAGGAGTAGCTCAGGAGTGCTCTTGCAGCTTTATAGCATCATGTTAGAATCGTAGAATCATTTAGGTTGGAAAAGTTCCCACGCTCCAGCTCCCGACTTTACGTTTGTGTGTTGCCCCAGGACCAAGTCCTGCTTTTTGCCCAGACAGAAAGGTGGTGGGTGCAAGGAACATCCATGAGGGAGGCACTTGTCCTCCTACGTGGGTGAATCATGATGGTCATCTCTTTGTTCTTTGTAGCGGGGATTGTGTGCTAATTGTACAGATCCCCCAGGTGACCAGAGGAGGTCACCAGAGGTCATGCCTCTGCATGACCATCTTTGGGTGTGCTTAGGCATTGAGGAAGACAGTTTAGGCAACTGCCACCCCAGGCTACTGTCTAAAAGTACAGCCTGGTACTAGACAGGCAAGAATCTGGAAGCAGAAAAATCCTCAGCACTGTAGGTTAGCCTGTAATGAAGGAGAAGCTTAAGCCTTGCTTCTTGCACAGCTCCGAGTGCGCTGCTCCAAAGCGTTTTGCATTTGGCTGTGCTGAAATTTAGTCCTGGGGAGACTAAATTACTCTTTCTTCATCATTCATATCGATCCCCTGTTGCTGGCTGTGGATGACAAATGGACTTCCCACTCCTTCCAGCTTTAGTCGTTCTGGGAGGTATATTGTAGCTTTGTTAATCTTTTCCATTTTGGGAGGAGGTGTATAAAAGCAGTGGGGGAAAATCCCGGCTACGCAGGCTGGGATATGCTTTTGCATCAGGTAGCAAAGCAGAAGGTTGTTTTGGAGGTCAGAGCCATTCTGCACTTAGATGCTTAATGGCTGTTAAGAACATCACCTTTTGTGGGAGCTTGAGCTGGAGCTGGATGTTCTGAGGTTGAGCATCTCTCAAGGAGGAGGACAGCGGACGTGATGTCTTGGCATGGAGAGTCTTCCCTGTTGCAGCAAGTCTTCATCTCCTCCCCCAAGAGATGCTGGTGTGCTTGCAGGCTGAGTGCTTGGCTGCTGGGTTTTGTTGGCTTGGCTTGGCTTGCCAAGGAGGTGGGTGGCTGTTCCGTCTCGCTGTTTGCAAGCCTCCACCCTGGACTGTCCCTTGGCAAATACCAGCCTGATTGTGATGCTGCAGACCTTGGAGAGATTGTTCTACAAACCTGGGGAAAATGGGTGGCTGGGGAAAAGCTGGTATTAGCTCTCTTGAGTCACAGGTCTGTTGGGTACAGGAGAACAAGCACAGCAGCAGGATGTTACAAATGTCCTGGCAATAGGAGACTGCAAATTGTATTTACTGTATACCAGGGAATGCATACCTTGACCAAGGATTCCTTTCCTGTGTGCATTGGAAGCAGAAAGCTTTTCTGAGGTTGGAATATTCATGGGTTTGCTCTATTATGTAGAACTTGATGTGTGATAAGGGTTGAGTGCACCCTGCCTGGTTGATTCTTAATATATTTCAGTAAAACCCCAGTCATCCATGGGACCTGAATCCATCAGAGAACCAGGAATTGCTTTTGTGGGGAGTTATCGGGGTCTTTCAAATAAGGTTGTCCAGTAATCCAAATACTGACATAATTGGTGCTTGAGAGCTTAGGTGAAATCAGTGTTAGCTTTAATGTCTAAGCTGTGATAACTCACAGATAGGAGCATTCAGAACCAGAGTAGAAGGCTGGGGTGATGGTTGGGACTGCGGTGGAGATACTTTCTTCCCGGGGCTGCCAGAAGGGGTTTAACTTAAGGTGCTTAGAGACAGTGATCCAGTTCCTATGTGCATCACAGAAACAAGGCCAGGTTTAATGCAGGTGCATTTAATTTTTTTTTCTGTTTTTACAGAGAACCTAAAGACTAAAATAGTCCTGGGCTTGTAGTCCAACTCTGGTTTTGCCTTTGGCCAGGGGAAAACTGAGGTGTGTTAACCAGGAAGCCCCCACTGCTGTTGCAGCAGGTTTAAATTGGTGCAGCCTGAAGATGAGGGAAAGGCAGCTGCAGGAAAACAACAGTATGTTGAACTGTTCCTTCTTTCCTTGACCTTTAACCATTACCCATCTCTTTCTTTCTCTCCTTTGCTGCTTTCTCTGATGCTTGGATGTGCAGAGCGGCAAGGGCTTTTGGAGAATATCTCTCACAAAACCATCCTGAAGGTAGAAACGGCTCAGGTAAGAGAATTGACGTGCCTTGTTTATATCCGTATGTGCATGCACCTATTTATTAATAAGCCTTAAAATGAAAATGTGTTTATTTACCATAAAGGGTTAGTGTGAGATCCCATCAGCAGAGAGATGGGAGGAGTCACCCGCTGGATCTGTGAAGCCCTTGAGGAGAAAAGGCAGTTTGGTGACTCAAGGGTTGGGTGGGCTGTGGGGACAAGTTGAGTTCTAGTGGACAAGTGCCCTGGCATAAATTCACCCCTAGAGCTGATGTCGTTGGGCAGAGTTTCAGCTGGGAAGTGAAAGACTGCACTGCACAAGGCTGCTTCTGCACTGGTTTGACACTCCTAGGTCTTGCTTTCACAGGGGAATAAAAAAAGGTGAGTTATAGTGGCTTAACTGACATGCTTAGTGTATGTGCAGCGATCTGTCCTTGCTGGGAAAGGTAACCTTTGGATTTATTCCCAGGGTTTCCTTCAACAGGGGTTAAAATGAGGTTTGCCTTGTCTCGTTGAGGACACTAGCATGCGCTAGCTATTGTGTTTATCATTTAGATGCAGAAACTGCCCCTTTCAGCCTATGATGAGTTCTGCTTGATGGGCAAGAGAGCATGAAAGAAACTCATTTGACTTCGAAAATGGCTGTGTCTTCTCTGTGAGGAAAGAAAACATTTCACAGATGATAAATTCACTACAAAACCTATAGAAAATCCTGTGGAATCCACAGAAAATCCTGTGTGAACAAGTAGCAGATTGTTCTGCAGGATTGAACTGTTTTGCAGGGGATAAAGTTATTAAATAGAATGTAATGTAGAGTGATGTTACCATTTTAGGTAAACTGTAAGTGTGTGTTTAATTAAACCTCTACAGGCAGGAAATACCTCTTAGAAACAGAGCAAGCCCAATCACACTAGTCTTTGACAGCCATCTAAATGAGTTCCTGCCTTTTTTCTTGGATCTGTTCTAATGACCTTCAAGTTGTCCTTGGCTGAATTGTGCTAACTTTGTGAATGGAAGGGCTTTAAAACAATGCACTGCAGTTTTCTTTGATTTTTTTTATTTTTTTTTTCAGGCATGAGAAACTCCAGTGATACATTACTTATAATATTTGGTCTAAGAACAGTCCATGGTAGGGACGAGTAGAAAAGACTGCGGCTTAATGCAGCTGAGACGAAGCATCTGTGAGGCAGAGGGAAGGAAGGGGTTGGACAGACAGTGCAGAGGCAGGCTGGGCAGGTCTGAGGAGGCTTCCCAGAATGGCAGAAACATCCTTTACCATGGCCATTTTTGCTGCTACTTATGTCAGCTGAGTCTTTGCTGGTCCTTTTCTGCAGTCCCTCCACCCTAGTTTCAACAGGTAGCAGAAGGGTTGTGTCCTGCTCACTTTATAGTGCCCTCATAGTACCGGTGGGGTGACGTTCCAGCCAGATGGAGAATCTTGGATGGAGATGAGGGGAAAAGGCAGATCCATTTGGGTGCCTGAGACCTGGGAGCCCTGGTGAAAGCTAAGGAGTAGGAGCCTCTCTGATGCACACTTACAAAGCCACTGCTTTACTCAGCCGTATAGGTGCTCCTAGTTGCTCGTTCCTCTCTCTGACTGTAGATAAGGAGAACATGGAAATGGAGCTGTTGCAACTCTTGGATAATTCATCACTGTCTGGCTCCCCAGACTAGTGCTTAAGCACGTTCGCTGTGCTTGTAACATATCTTTATGGTGTCCAGCAAAGCCTTCTCCTACCCACTGCCCCCTTGGTGTGTCAGGCTTGAGATCATATTTGAATCCAAGTTAATTTAGTTGCCACAGGTAAGACTCAAACAATGAGAGGTACCCATGGATGCACCACAATCCTTATGGGATGCTTAAGTATTGACATGGAAATAAAGTTCCCTCAAAATCACTCTGTTTATATAACAGGGAAAGAAAGAATCATCATTTTTTAAGTCATCTTTTGAAATTCTGCAGTGTGTAATTTAACACAGTCTGTAACATTTATTTATAAATAACTATGGTAGGAAGGTTGCTATCCTATAAAAATGTTGAGAGTAGAAAATTTGGCTCCCTTTTGTTCATCCCAGTAATCCAATAACTACTCTTTCCTTCCTGTAGAAATTCTGTATGTCTCAGTGTCGCTTTTGCAAGTTTCTGAACGCTTCACCTTTGGCTCAGCAGAGCACTTAAGCTGTGTGATTAGCTTTCACCCAGTAACTCCAGTGAGACAAATGAAGGGCCTCTTCTACATAAGTTGAAGATGTAGCACATATCTAGAAGTACCTGAATCTGCTGCAACTTATCAGCTTGGCTGAAGAGAGTAGGCAGAGGCAGTGTTACGGCTGTACATGCCCACTGGTATCCTGTGGTTAAATTCCTGTGTTGGTGCCTTAGGTCCAGAAAGCTCACCACACTGAAGAACTGAGTCCCCGGTGCGTGTATGTCACTGCTCATAGAACTCTGGGCTTTCACCATGAGTATCTTTACCTGGTGAGGTAGGTCTGCTCTCCACCGTAATATCCCCAGCTGTATACATGCACGCTCCCTGCGCTGCCAGCAAACTGCAGCTGGGATTAAGGCTCTAGCTCAAATGTAAACGGAAGGAGACAGGCCTTGGCTTCAGTAGTTTAAAGTGATTGATGAATGCAGTGAGGGGAAAGGGTTGTGGTCTTTGAGGAGCAGGAGGGTGGCAGAGCCATCAGTGGGACTGTGGAGGCCGAAACAGAGGAGGGAAGGGCAGGTTCCTCCTCTTCTGTGGATCCAGGAGCTAGAACCCTCACCTCAGCCTGTGGAGGACAATC
>NW_009649572.1:0-246 GCF_000708025.1 Charadrius vociferus
CTCTCCTTCCTTCTCTCCTTCCCTCCTCCCCCACTTCCCTCTCCCCTTCCCCCACCACCACCACAGCACCTTGCCATTCATGCTGCATGCGCTGTGCGGGACTTTGTACAATTAAAGCTGCTAATAGGTGGGAAGCCGGAGGTCTCGCTCGCCGCAGCGTTGCGGGGCTGCTCCTGTGCGCCTCAGCCATCGAGTGTCCCCGCTCCGGCCGCAGCGTCGTCCCGGTCCCAGCGCGTCCCCGGCGCT
>NW_009649572.1:302-1225 GCF_000708025.1 Charadrius vociferus
GGTGCTGGCAGAGCTCTGCCTCACGCACCGGCGAAGGCAGAGCAGACACTTGTCTGCTCGCCACAGGCTTTAGCGATCACATACTTCATGTGGGTTCATTATGTGTCCTGACAGTTTTAGAAGGTGTTTGCAAAGTTTGACAGCAGTTTATCAATGGTGAAATGACTGGATTTAAATAAAAATAGCTAAATATAATCTTTTTTTTTTTTTTTTTTTGAGGATGCATGTAAACTTTGTGTCACATCTGAAACACAAAGGCTATTTATTACTCAATGGTGTATATGCATTATTTTTGATCCGGAATTGGCATCTGTACTGCCCCTATTGCTTGTTTGCAGTTTCTCCACTCTTTGTAGTCTAAGTAGTCCGGATGATTAACAACACAAGGGTTAATTATATTTTCTCACTTGGTACATGGTATTATTACATGTTCATGGGTTTTACACAGTTTCACTACTATTCATCCAAGTGAGTCCCATTTCCTAGCAAATATACGATTCACCTTGCTAAAGGTGAACAGAGCAAATCTGCTAAAAAAGGAATAATATACTGGGCTTGCCTGAGTGTTCATGTTTCATTTGTGGGATCATAATACCTGCCAAGACGGCTGTAAATTATAAGAGCAGAAATCATGCTCTGCTGTTGGTTTTTGTTTTGTTTTGTTTTGTTTTGTTTTTTTCTCTTGATTGAGTCAAGGCATTGGGGGGAAAAAAAAAGCCCGCAACATGTATTTAATCTCAGGTATCCCCTTCTGTGCTTAGATACAAATAGTGTGTGAGCTGAGCGATCACCCTTATTTTCTGTTGGCTTCCCTGCCAGAGGCTCAGGAGCAGTCTCTTCTCCAGCGGGCAGCACCAGGCCTGTCCCCGCAGCTCGCGGTCGGGCGAGCGCCGCCGCTGCCATCGGCAGGGGGGGGGGCCGCG
>NW_009649572.1:1625-3987 GCF_000708025.1 Charadrius vociferus
GGGGGCGATGCCCAGCGGCGGGGACTGCTGGGCTGGGGGGGGTCTGCCCTGCAGAGACGTCCGAAACTCTCACACAGCTCTTCTTCTCCTGCCCCTCTCCCCCTCCCCTGTGTGTTTCAGGACATGGAGGCGTGAATCAGCTGGGGGGTGTTTTCGTCAACGGCCGCCCCCTCCCAGATGTCGTTCGCCAAAGGATCGTGGAGCTCGCCCATCAAGGGGTCCGGCCGTGTGACATCTCCCGGCAGCTCCGCGTCAGCCACGGCTGCGTCAGCAAAATACTTGGCAGGTAAAAGGGGGGACGACGAATCCTTCCGTGTCCGTCAAGAGAAAAGCGTCAGTGCCAGTCCCTTAATTGGAGGCTGCAAACAAATGGGGAATAGTAGAAACCTCAGGAAATGAGTCCAGTGAGGAGGGGGCCTTCCTGACCGCTCATGGTTTCATATGCCCGATGTGGGGGAGCAGTGCCACTGTTCACGTGCCTGGTTTGCCCCTTTCACAGTTTCTTATAGGTAGTTATAGCACAAAGCGTAAATGCCGTGTCGGGCGTACTGGCTGTATATGTGGCGTATATCCCACACCTGTCTGCTCTGAACGAGTAGAGAAATCTGGGAGTCCTCTTCAGTAAAATGGAAAAAAAATAGAAGTTGTGAAAGTTACTTGGTTTGCTTAGAAGAAGACTCTCTTTTGGCAGTAATACAATTATATATGGTATATATACATCAACGTCAACATGGCTGTGCGTTCCTTCACAGAGGGTATTTTGCAGTGTTTTCCACAGTTTAGTTCTACATCTTTTTCTACTCTTTTGCTGGAATACATTTCTTAATTAGAGCACAGAGTAGCATGAGTAACTACTAAGCATCTTAATTTTGGCTATTCTGGGAGTAGCCCTCTGTTCAGGCTGGAGCTGCTTGAATCACTGCGGCAGTAAAAAATTAAACTCTGACTGCATGTAATTTCCTGTTTTCGTTTTAAAGTTTGACGTATATTGAGGTCAAAAATACCGTCCTTGCTTCTTTGTACCTTGTGAACAAATCTGAACATAGTTTGTCTAAATTACAGTGTCAAAATGGTTTTGGACTTCAGGTATTCTGAGACAGCCGAGCCACTATATTAAGGAAAACATTTTTTTTTTTGGTTAGAATATGTTTTTCTTGATAATCTGGAAGAGTTAATTCCTGAACTATTAACTAAATTTTTGCAGTTAACTTAATTGTTTGCAATTTTACTCTTAGTATTTTTATTTTTACCATCTTTTTCTTTTCCAATTTTTAACCAGTTTGCTTTTCTGGACCTAGCATAGCTGCAAAGACTGTTCCGGCAATTTTTTTTTTTTTGCAGTATCACACAGGGGATCTGCTCGGATTAGCAGCATTTGCGCTCTCTCAGCGGCCATTTAAGCGCTCAGAGCCATACTGACTTGGCAAAGTCACAGGCCCCTGGTTTGGCAGCTGTTGGCGTTCCTTTTCCCCATAGCCCCCTCGCACCGCCCCTCGCCGTAACTGGTGACCGTCAGCCCCGCGCGCTGTGCTCTCGGAGCACCGCAGGAGCCTGTGCCCGCGTCACGCTCAACGTCCCCGTTTTTCTCTCACACCTTCCCTGCAGGGAGATGCATTCCCTGCACGCTGCACGCGTTCCTCCTGCTGTAGGTCTGAGGACACCGATGCTTTTACTGCTTTAGAGAGCAAAACTTTCCGTGGGCTCTGTCTGAGACCCGCCAGCCCCTCGCGGGCTGTTCTGCTCCGCTGGGGCTCTGTGTCCGCCATAGGCGCAGACTCCTGCTCCCGGCTTGGCCGGCGCCGGTGAGTGCCCGGTTCAGCCAGTGATGCTCCCACCGCAGCAGACTTGCCACCGATTCCCATCAGGACCAGCGCACAGATAAGAAAGGGGCCATTTATTTACTTGCCAGGCTCACGTCTGATGGTTTTACTTTTGTTAGTTTGAATAGATTTACTGTTAGATGTATTTGCACTATAGAGCTCAGAGCGAGGCTTCAGAGCTTTGTCATTAAAGTTGTCAACAATAAATTGGAATTTCATAGCTCATTATTTTCGCAACTAATAATTACAGTGGGTGAAATGTCACTGTAATTGGAGCTCTATGCATGTGCGTTTTTTGTGTGGTGTGCGTGTGTGATAAACGGGAATCCTCACGCTAAATCCTTACGTTTGGAGTTTTGCGGTCAGAATTTTGTAGTCCCCGGCACAGCCGTAGGAAGTGCGCAGCGGCAGAGAGCCGGCGGCTCAGTGCCAGTGAAGCGCTTGCCCCTGGGAGGAGGGTACTGCGGGGATGCTCACCCCTCACCCGCACCCGCCGCTCCCCGGGGGCGCACGGCCCGGACCCCGCGTGTGTGAGGCGACAC
>NW_009649572.1:4349-8664 GCF_000708025.1 Charadrius vociferus
AGCTGCTGGCTGACGCTGGGCTCAGCCTGGGCTGTCCTGTGTCGTGGGGTGGTCACCACGCGCACCATGTCGTGGTGCGGCGAGGCGCTGATGGAGAAAAACACTAAGGAACATTTGAAAAACCCACCGCTTTGACTGGAACTAAGAAAATTGCGACTTTTTTCTTTGGTAGCGTTCGTGGTATTGTCTGTCTTCCTTCGGCACTCTCCTGGCGGGAGAGGTGCCAGCAGCGAAGGCTTTGAGGCCGGGGGTGCAAGGTTTTAGCATGGTATGCTAACGTATGGTCCACGTTTGCCATCATTTTGTCATGTCCTCAGGAAGCACGGGAGGAGCTGAATGTCACCCTCTGCCCGAAGGCTCGCTCCTGCGCTGTGTTTAGGGACACCGGGAGGTTAATCCATCTCTGACACTTGACACTTTCCATTACTAATACTGCTTAAATGGCTCACAGAGACTGGTGGGTCTGAGTCCTCATCGGCATCCAGAATGTCTGAAAATGTGTACAAACAACACGGTGTCAGGCTCTTTAAAGGAATTTTAGGCCCTGCACACAGAGCTCTCCCAGAAAGACTGAAAACCGGTAGCCTGGCAGGGATTTGATGAAAACGGTTGCGTGTTACAGTGAGACAGACTTTGGCTGCGCAGCCTGTTTGTGTTCTGCTCACGCTGGAAAGATTGGGGAATTAATTTTTTTTTCCCATATAAAGGGTATGTCAAGTAGCTGCAGAGAAAATATATTAATGAGCAGTCTCTTGTTCTTACTTGGGAGTCCTTTCTGAGCTCCCTGCTATAAATACGGGCGCTGAGCACCGAGTGGACATGTTTAAGCTGCCGAGAGCAGGCGGCTCGCTGGGCGTCTGGTTGAAAGGCTCGTGGAGTCGAGGTCTGCTCTGTGCGGAGAGGACATGCCAGGTCAGGGCAGCTGCGGCAGTTGTGGCAGGTCGCAGGTTTATTATAAATGGGGTTTATTTTTTATTTGGTGATGAGAAAATTCATGAGATACATGGAAGTGGGTGGCCAGGAGAGCGCCTCGAGCATTGCGCGGCACGAAGGAGCACCGTCTCCCTCTGGGTCCCCGTTCCAGCCCTTGGTGGACGGGAGATGACTTCTGCTCTTAGCAGCATGGTCAAGGCTTCGGTTAGTGAAAGGGGGGACTTGTGGGGCCGCGGATCTCAGCTGCGGTGGGTGGTTGCAACGCTACCAAAAGCAGTGGCTCTTGTGCGATGTACACGTGAAGAAATCTGTCGGTTTAGGGATCCAGTCCTCCACCTTCCCTGGTGTGGCACCAGCGGAGCTGCTGGGGTGGGGAAGGATGCTGTGCCTGAGGAGGGGCTGCAGGGCTGGTCGCGGAAACCGACCCCCACGTCAGCTGGACTGCTCCAGGGCATGGGCAGCTCCCTTTTTCTTGAAATTTGTTGTTGAAATGACTGAAAATATAACATTTAAAAGAATACATTTTGAAAAATATTAACTATTAAAACCATAGTATGCGTATTAAAACCATAAAATGAGAAAAAAGATGTGCCGACATATTTATTCTGGAGGTGCAAACAAAATAAAATACTTAGCCTTCATTTCACTATGAAACGATAACAAGCCGTAGATATTAATGACAGAGAATTTCTGTAGAAACAGTAATTTACTACAAAAGAGTCCACTGCAAAAAGTGGTCTTTGGTGTGATTTGTTTCTATTATTGCCAGTACCACTGATTAATAACACACATTTTCAGTTAATTTTGGATCCCGGCATGCCTTTTAATCTTGCATTGTTTCTTTTGTCTTGCTATTACAGAAAAATATATATTGTATCCCGAGGCCCAATTCCAATTACTATAAGTTAATCTGTTAGGTGATAAAGCACTACATAGGCAGAAAATGTGTATGTGAAAGTGAAGATGTATCTCAGGATTTGCTGGGGTCTGGTTACCTTGAAATTATGTTCTCTATAAATCTCAAGGCATGTTCTCTGTCCATTTGTGATAACCAAAGCTTTGTTTTGGATGTTTTCCCAGGTATTACGAAACCGGGAGCATTAAGCCTGGAGTGATTGGAGGATCAAAACCAAAGGTCGCCACACCCAAAGTCGTTGAAAAAATCGCAGAGTACAAACGCCAAAATCCCACCATGTTTGCCTGGGAGATCAGGGATAGACTCCTTGCTGAGCGAGTGTGTGACAACGACACCGTGCCCAGCGTCAGTTCAATTAACAGGTAAAGATCTGCCTGGTCCCGGGGAGGGATGCTCCGCGGGAGCCCTGCTGCTGCATCCCCGTCTGTCAGTAGGACTGGCTGTCGGGGGCTGTTCGCAGGAGGCGCAGCTTGCGCCTCTCTCCGCGGTGCCTTCCGGGGCTGGGGAGCAGTGGTGGGCTCACCCCGGCGCCCAAAGCATCGCCGGTCACGAGCAGTTCCGAGGGGTGGGCAGGCTCTGCTGCTGGCCCGTGCTTCCTCGCCCTCCCCTCCCCAGTCCGTGCGTTGCAGTCCTCGCTGGTAACGATGCCCCTCGGTTCCGCTTGGCGGGGGGGGGGCTCGGTGGGACGCGGTTTCCCCGGGGGGGAAGCTCAGGTGGCTGTCGAGTGGGGCAGTGGTCATCTGTGGTCATCTGGGAAACGGGGAGCCACATGCCTGGAGGAGGGGACCCTGGGCACGGGTCTGAGGTACCACCTCTGCCCTCCTGACGCCTCCTCAGTCTTGATGAAGTTGGCCCAGAACTGCACTGCCCACTGCCGACAGCGCCAATGTCACCGGGGGAATTTGGTCGGTGGCTTTCGAGCACCTCGGCCGTCTGCTTTTACATGGA
Source organism: Charadrius vociferus (assembly GCF_000708025.1). Lineage (NCBI taxonomy): Eukaryota > Metazoa > Chordata > Aves > Charadriiformes > Charadriidae > Charadrius > Charadrius vociferus. The sequence goes on from NW_009649572.1 coordinate 7,147, forward strand.
CGCACTTAAGTGGCCTTGAGTTGCTCTTGTACAAATGCAGGAGAATCTCATTTGTAGCCTCAGCCCCACGTTTGGGAGCTTTGCCCCGACCCTGTGGAGCAGGACGGGGCTCGCAGCAGGGTCTGGAGCGGTGCGAACCTACTGCCGTCACAGTTACACTTTCTGTACTCCCCCACTTCCTTCTGCGTCGAAGGATGCCTAAAGCTGGTGTTGAAAAAAACCCGGCGAAATACCCTGCTATGACTCCAGCCCTGCCAGACCTGTAATGAGGGATTAATGCTTGGAAGGCAGAGCGCCTGGGCAGCCTCACGTGCGCCCGCACCCCTGGCACGCAGAGTCCCTTTCCCCTCATTTCACTCAGGAGCGCGGTCTGTGCTGCGCGTCGGCCTCGCCACGCTGCTGAGATGGTTTTCACTTGTGCGATTGCATGCAAATTCTTTGAATGCAGCTCGCTATAAAGTCCCATCTGTGTCCATGGACGTGAAATAAATTGATGCAATATTCTTTTATTGGCTATCCCAACCTGATTTGCATTCATGGAGTTGCCGCTTGAGTAGCCGGAGTGGCTTCCCTGCGTTAGCGGAGAGAGGTGTCTCTGTCTTGCCGAACTGAACATTGAGTCATGTGTTGGTGTGTTTAAGAGCGAAAATGGGTCAGTTCACGTGCTGCCTGCGCTGCTCCCTGCGAGCGCTGGACTCGCTGAGGCTCCGGAGCAGTATGCAGTAGCCCAGCAGACGTGGTGTTTTCAGTTTTAAAAAGGATTTGAGAAATAATACAGGCACCGGGGAAACTGAAGGAAAACCCACTGTGGCTGTCCCCGAGTCACCGAGGGCAAACTCGTCTTCCGTAAAGTCAGCTCGAGCGCCGCCCTGTGAGCAGCACTGCTGCTGTGAGCAGCCCGGTGTGTGTCCAGTAGGACTTCACGTGTTCTCCAAAAACCTACCAAAAAGGCCCTCATAGCTTCAGAAAAACAAGAGACTAGCTTCTAGTCATATTTTGAGCCTGTTTCCATATTCTGCCTCTTGCCGTGTCCTCGTGCGTTTCCACACTGGTGATGTCCGCGCACCCACTGCCATTGCATCACAAGCCCGTTTCATGATCTGCTACCAAGTTTTTTGGCTGGAAATCTCATTCTTTCCCATCCGCTTGCGACTGTGGCTAAGATCTTTCCCTTTCTGTAAAGTGTGAAATCCCTTTTTTAAAAATACAGTCAATCTTTATTGAGTCAGTCTGCTTACCCAGAGACTTGTTTTTGCCAGCCTAGGAGCGCATCCTGAAAGCCCAGACCAAACTGTCATGACAAGAAACCTGGAATTCACACCGAAACACTTGGCTTTAATGTTAAATCCTCCAAGTTCCACCCAGCAATCTGTGGGATTTATTTTTATATTTAAAATCAGGTGTCTACCTCAAGGGTGGGCTGGTCAGGACGTTGCCCACTGGGGGTGCAGCCCCTGCTTGGGGGGGAACGGTGGATGATGCCCTTATGGGCCGCCAAGGGCAGATCGGGGGCTGCCC
>NW_009649572.1:9320-11368 GCF_000708025.1 Charadrius vociferus
GGCGGTGTCTTTCAGGCAAACAACTGCTGTTTGTTGCCGTGAGTGCATCCCCACACCAGCTCCGTATCACGCCTCCCCTCCTCTCCTCTCGTCCAAATTCCCATCAGGCAGCAAAGGCAGAAGGGTTTGTCAGGTGGAGAAGCGCTTTTGGCAGCACTGCGGCTGCGTAGAGCGGGCGTCGGGCAGGGAGGTGTGCGGGGGGAGAGCAGCGTGCCTCCTTCCAGCCCGTGCCAATGCCGCGGCAGTCGGCGGCAGAGCTGTGTTACCTCCGGAGGCGTTTCAGACCCCGTCTTTCCTTTTTTTTCCCCAGTGTGCTGGCAGGCGAGGAGTTGTTGGAGCACCTCCCCAGCTCCTCTGAGCAGCCCTCTGTCCTGCAACACAACACATGCCTTGCAGTTTTTCCGCATCTCAGTTTTTCCTGATTGACATCGTTATAAATCAGAGCAGAGGCTGTCCCCAGCGGTGACAATGTAGTTATTCAGCTTTTAAGATTAGCATTTAATCCAACACGTTTTTTGTTTCAATATTAATTTGGCTGAGCAGGACCTTTTCCGAGGTATCCAAGCTCCTTAGCTGTGTGAGTACTGTACCCAGGTTGGTCGAGGGAGAGCCTTGGGAAGGCATCCCAGCACCCAGGGGCGCAGATCACAGCCTGCCGGGACGCCTGGGCTCAGAAGTGCCCAGCTCCGCGAGGAGGGGGTGCTGGGCCCAATGGGTGCCCAAATGGCAGCAGATACCTGTGCTGGGTGGTGAGGACTGGGTCCTCCAAGGGACCGAAGCACCACACTCTGCAGCATCCTGAGGAGCGTGTAGGGGTCGGTCACCCAAACGTCCCTGACGGCAGGGGCTGGAGGCAAAAACACGATCCTGGGACCACCTGCCAAACTTGGGTCTTTCGGTGGGTGACAAGGGGGTGATAGGCAGAAGAGTGTTTTTGTATGAATATAGGTGTCGTGAACTGAAAAAACAGTGTCTGATGCCCCCTGCAATTGCGTTCTTAATGCTAAGTAGTCATTTCTCTTCAACTACGTACAGGATCATACGGACGAAGGTGCAGCAGCCACCCAATCAGCAGGTCCCAGCCTCCAGTCACAGCATAGGTAAGGAAAACTTTTTTTTTTTTAAATATTTTTAAAAAAAAAACATAATGGATTACAAATATTCTAAAGAACTTTTAATCATTCTTATGGACAGATAATTCTGCATAAAACACTTCAGCACACGTGCTAATGCGCCTTCTTTGTCATTCTCCAAGGGCTGAACATAGTAAATGAATTTTATAAATACTGCTAAAAGGTTTTGAATTTTACTGATTATTATGATAAATAGCTTTCACCATGAGACAGAAAATTGAAATCTAAACCAAAAAACCCCCACTAATGGGGGTCTATAGAATGTCAGATAATTAAAGTAATAAATCAAGAAAGGGATACTTATTCATAACATTTTCTGCATCATTAGTCAGTAAGTAGTTTTGAATGTGGTTTTTTTCATCTATCAACCGTCCCTTCCATAATTCTTTGTGCACTTGCAGTCTTGAGTGAAGAGGTAGCGAAACTTTCCGAAACTTTAATTCAGCCGCGGACCAGTGGTGCTGCGCCCCGGCGCAGGCCGTGTCCCTGCAGGGGCGTCCCCCCTGGTCGGGAAAAAAGTCCCCTGATTTCCCACGGTGGCTTAAGGGCTGTGTCTTCTTGAGGAAAACAAGAGAGAAGAGAAGCGAAATCCTGTTTCCCAGGGCTTGGTGTTGAAAGAGGCGGCGGGGGGTTCCCAACGCCCGTTTGCTCCATGTGGGCTGTCCCTGGGGGTCTTCGGTGCGGTCCTGCAGAGGACCCCCCAGTGCTGTGGGGCTGCACGGTGCTGTGTGGGCTGCAGGGACGTGCCAGCGCCGGCTCAGCCTTCGAGTGGATGGAGGTGATGGTGGTGCTGCTTCCTCCGCCTGCTTCCCTGCGGCCCCGGACTCCCGCAGCATCACGCAGGCGCCGTGTCTGCAGCCCCCGACGGCATCTCCGGGCTCCTGTTGGCTGGCCTGGGGGGCCCCCCCGTGGGCG
>NW_009649572.1:11905-15500 GCF_000708025.1 Charadrius vociferus
TGGGTAGGCTGGCGCCCGTGCTGTCCTGCCCGCTGACCGCCTGGCCTTGCCTTGCAGCCTCCACGGGGGCTGTGACACAGGTGTCCTCCGTCAGCACCGACTCCGCCGGCTCGTCCTACTCCATCAGCGGGATCCTGGGAATCGCCTCCCCCGGCACCGAGAGCAACAAGCGCAAGCGGGACGAAGGTAGCGGGAGGTGTTTTCTGGTGGGGGCCGAGCACCGGCGCATGGCCGGTGGGAGGTGGGATGGGGATGGGGCAGACGCTGCGTGCCTGTGACATGATGGAGCTGTGGGCATCCCCCGGTCACCGTCTGCTGCGGTGGGGTTTGGTCCCGTTTCGGCAGGTCTTTGCCAAGGTCGCAGCCCGGCCAGGGACCCTCGGCGTGACCTGGTGACCAGAGGCAGGACGCCCTTGAGGAGCAGGGGCTTGTCTGGGTGTTTCAGAAAGCACTGGGGCTGTGTCACTGTTTTTAACCAGACCCTCCTCCTGACCAGGGAATGTTTCCCTCTGGCCAGCGAAAAGGGGAAGAGTTGCCATTGTGCTGACTCTGTGGCCACCTGCAACAAAAAAAAAGGCAGGGAGGTGTCCCTGTGCACAAAGAGACAGAAAATTTACAGCAGAACTGTCTGGCATGCTGCATCTCTGCCCGTTCCCCCCAGCGCCGGGGGCTTTTGTTGGCCTGGGAGGGGAACGAGCGCAGTCTGGTTGGGGTTGGACATTGCTGGCACTCCTCAGATCTGCTGCTGGGTTTGTGGTCCCGTTTCCTTCCGCATCCGGGCGTGCTCCTACTGCAGACACTGCTTTGGAGAGGAGGATGCTGAGGATGGAGTGGAAGGGAAAAGGAGAAGTTCTGCGTTGGGGTATTATGGAAGTGCCTTTGATCTGGAGGATCCCTTTCGAGTAGTAAGAGCTTACAGGGAGGAGCTGAGGCCAAGACTGTGAACACACGTGCGGTAGCAGAGGGGACACCAGAGCCTCAGCGGGGACACTGAGGTCCCGCTGCTGGGGGCACTTGGAGGAGGGGTGGCCGCCCGCCCCATGGCAGCACTGGTGGGCTGGGGACCGCTGACTGCCCTTGGTGGGGGTGCTGCCATCCCGCCTGCCAGGTCAGGCTCCTGCCCCGTGTTGTGGAGCGCCCGCGGTCCCCGGCTTCCGCGACGCTGGTGCGGGGCCCGCCCCGGCCCACAGGCTAAAATTGGGCGAGGAGCCTGACACCCGAGCGGCACAAACAGGGTCGGGTGCCTGTGGATGCACTGCTGGAAATGCCTGGTCCGCTCGCGGAGCAGCGCTGGGTTCACCGCCACCGGGGGAAAAACTGCAGGAGGGTTATGGGGACAATTTCAGCCACGGGGGGACTGGTCCAACGGTGGGAGTATAAAACTCCCCGTGTTCAGGTACTGGCTGAATATGCGGTTGTTAGTTAACTCTGTGATTGTCCATCTGATGGTTTTTTTCTACATCAAGGCCACAAATCCATAGATAAATATATCCCTTAAAGCAAGCAGGGTGGAAATTCTGTGTTTTGTCAGCCCTGTCAGGAGAGAGGCCGTCTGTGTTGAAACCACACGGCTCTGTTACAGCCCTGTCCTGCAGCACCGGTTCTTGGGTGCCTGTGATGACAGAGGGCTCTGCTTTAAGCCGAAGGCTTTATGGCTGAGAAACAAGAAGCTTCCGAAACTGCAGAGGAAAGAATTAGATGTTTCCTTGGAAAGGTCAGAAGCAGAGCTGAGAAATTCCCCACCTTTTGCCAGTTCATTTTTAGAAGAGAGCACGTGATTTCTAAAACAACCGCTGTCGTTTTGGCAGGATGAGTCATGATTTTTGAGCCCGTGCGCCGGACAGGAATGCTGTCCTCAGCAAAGCGTTTGAACTGCTTTCATAATAGGCTCAGGTCTGCAGATCTGGAGGAGCACAAACGGGTGTTTCCACGTCTTTGTCTGTTTGAGGGGGACCCCGGAAGTGTCCGTAGCCCTCCCCATCCTGCTCAGCACAAGGTCCCTCTGCATGGCTGGGCGCGAGGTGCCCACAGAGGAGTCCCAAGGCGCCACGCTGTCGGTGACGGGGAGGTGGACCGTGTGTGCTGGCCTCTAATGTGGAGACGAGAAGCGCATCTTCTTCTAATTACAGCCTGTATCATGATGCAGATGCACAAGGGGGCAGAGTTAACTTTGCCATTTCCTGACTTTGGAGAGCCGGAGAGAGACCACCTCCGTAACCAGCCCCTCGCACCATGTCCTTTGCCGTGTGGTGCTGTTTCTCAGGGGCCGCTGCGAGGTGTGCGCCTGGCGCTGCGCCTGCCTGGGTACATCCCTGGGAGCCACGGGCTGTGCGGCGCTGGCCCGGCCATCGCGGCTCCCCTCGGCCGGGCAGCGAGGTGCAGGGAACTCGCCCCTCCGGCTGCTGGCTGCATCGAGCACTCGGTGTGATTCATTTCCCGGTTTTGTTCTCCTCACTCTTGACATTTTTTTAGCAGATGTCACCAGCCTTTAACCCAGCGGGGAGTGTGCTGGGTAGCAACGGGGGCAAACCAAATCAGACAGTCTTTATTGGTTTATATAGCTGAAGGTGTCATTTTTCCCCTCTGTTGTAATACGGAGTTGGAGCAGATGTGCCTTCATGGGGGATCGGCTGCTTTCGCTTGTGGCTAAAGGACATGCTACTGGAGACTGACAGGAGAAGCAGCCTGTTCCATAAGGAGGCAGAGAGAGACCCTCAGTGCCGCAGCCCCGAGCGGCCGAGGCTGCTGGGCAGCAGTCTCCCTGCTTTGCCTGCGGATCGCCTCCCCCGAGTCCTGTGGCTGCGCATCTACCTCCCTGCAGCTGGGGAAGTGGCTGTGGAGGGCGGGTGGGCAGCGGGGATGTGTGGAATGGTCTTCCTGAGCTGCCTTCTAGTCAACAGGGTGTGGTTTTGGGGAGCTGAGGGTGGGCAGCGAGACCCCGAGTCAGAGCGGGCGGAATGCTCTGTCCGGTGCTCGCAGCCCGTGGCAGGACAGGGACCGGTTTCTCCGTGCTGCTTACTGCTGGTGACTGGTGATGGTCCCGCGATGGGACACCTGACGGGGTCGGCGTTTCTGGAAGGTGCTGAGCATCCCCTGTCTGAAAGTCAAAGGTTTCGATAATCCGTGGCGAGCAGTGAGAGGAGGGCGAAAGGGAGCCATGTCCCCTGGCAGGCATGCGAGCCCGGGCCAGAGGTGGTGTGCAGGGCGTGTTTTGGGGATAAGGGAGTCACTGGGTGCTGGAGGAGGGATGGAGGATCCCATGAAAGGACGGGGAAGAACAGCCAAAGCAGGCAAGGCAGAGCCCACCCCTCCTTCTGGCCTGGCTCCTCTCTCCCCCAGCCCTGGTTTCCATCCGTCACGCTGCGGAGCTCTGCGGAACGGCTTAAACCCAACAGAATGACACTCTCGGCACATTGTTGCCGTCCCGGCTGAGAGTGATGCTAAAGCAAGTGCGCGTGCCAGGGACATGGGAGGTGGCTCTCACCGGGGCTGTCTCTGCAGGAGAGCAGCGTCTCTCCATCACAGCAAGGCAAAGCCCGTGAATGCTGCCTCCACGAGAGCCCTGCGTTCCGCTCGAGGGCCGCTGTCTCTGCTG
>NW_009649572.1:15617-17034 GCF_000708025.1 Charadrius vociferus
GCCGGGGGTTGCCGCCGGGGCTGGGCTGGGGGAGAGTCTCGGTTCCCATTCCCTTGCAGAGGGATGCGACCGGCTCCCACCACGCGTGTGAACAGAGGTCGGAAGAATTATGTGAATCTCTGTTCTTATGCCTCTGCCTTGCCTTATGCAAAAGCATTTCCCTGCTTAGGAAGGGTGACCTTTGGAGCAGATACTGCATGTTTTGATGGTGAACTCCCTGCCTGGTCGTTAGCCTTCTACCAGCCGCCTGATTCCGCACCCAGAGACATTCACCGGCTTTTAGCAGCTTAGCCTGGTCTGGACCCACAGCCTGACTGATGCAGAAGTGTGCTGGTGCCCTCACTGCTGATGCCAACATGCACAGAAACCTCTGATACTGGCTTGCGAAGGCGAGCAGCGGCCAAGCCGGGCTGCAGGCTGTCTGCGTACAGTAGTTTCTCCATAAGCCCAGGACTGTCGCTGATGCTCCCTCTGTGCTGATAAACAAGAGACCGTTGCTGCAGAGGCACAGACTTTGGCTGTACTATCCCGCTATGGTTAGCACCGCCCTGGCATGGCTTTGGTGTGTGCAAGCTGGCGTCCCCTCAGCTAGCGCAGGGGTTGGCACGGGGGACATCGCTTGCCGCTCGGCTCGGGTGCAGCCGTGATGGTGCAGCGGGTATGAGAGTGTCCGCGCAGGCACGCGGGCTGTGCTGGACCGGCCGGCCCCTTTTCTTCCCTCCTGTTGATGCAGCCGGTTAGCGCACAACGCTGCGTGCAGCAGCGAGTGCAGTGCCGCACGCTGCCGCCCTGGCCCCGGCTGGGAAACGCTGTTGGAAGTGGTGTGGCGGCATCGAGCAGGACACCCTCAGCAAAGCGCCGTGCAGGATGGAGGTGTCTGCTTCCCACCCACCCCGTCTTGCTGCAGAAGAGGTTTGGCAGATTTAAATACCTGCACCAAACAGCTGCACAGACCATATTTCAAATTGGTATAGAGTGTTCTCAGCGGCAGCGGCATTTGGGGAATTGAAACTAGCATAGCAGGAGACCTTCGCTCGTATGAGTTGTTTTGTTTCCATTCTCACCGACCATAACCCTGTGTTGCTGTCAGCATCTGGTGTGAGGATGTAGGTGCCCGTGCTTTGTTTGCTCAACTGAACTCTTTGAAAAATGCCTTTCCTTTAAACGAAGAGCCGGTATATGTAAAGGCATTTGGGTCACAGCCTTCTGCCTGTGAGGGTAAGCCTCCGAGAGGGGCAGGGACACCAACGGAAGCGAGACGAAGCGGGGGGTGGGTGCAGTCCAGTGCTTTATAAAACCACGGGATGTTGCGATGAGGGCGTTTTCACGCAGGGATGCCCCAGGTTAGGCACGTCTGCACATCCAAGCAGCGCTGACCCGCGCGGCCGGCTGCAGCTGCCGGGCACGTCTGTGGTGG
>NW_009649572.1:17145-20503 GCF_000708025.1 Charadrius vociferus
GGCGGTGGAGGTGGGAGACACCCACCTCTGCGAGCGGCTGTCGGAGTGCTTTGCACTGACAAATGCGGACACGAGCTCGCCCAGTCAGTGACACATCTGGGGGGAGAGAGACTGGGAAAAGCAAAGCAAGCATGACTAAACATGAGCGAGGACTAATAGTATAGACAGTACTTCTGCATTTTGTGTCTTTCCTCTGTACCGGGCCCATGAGCTGTGCTTTCCTGGTGGGACAGAAGCAAGAGGCTGCACTCACCGCGAGGCAGAGACCGGCAGGGCTGTGGGTGTGAATGCCTCGGAGGCGGCAAGACAGGCGGACAGCGTGGCTTCCATGGCACCTACCCTAGGACGTTGCGGGGAAGGCTCGTAAAGTGTTTTTCCCCTTTGGTTCAGCTCCACTTCTGTAAACGCTGAACACCAGAGCCACAGCCGGTACCCGGCTCTGCACAGTCCGCTCAGGTGCGGTGTCCGCAGCTCTGTCCCCGTCTGAGCTCTGCCCCACCACCTGCAGCGTATTCCTGCGGCACACGAATCGTGCCCATGGGCATCCCCATGCTCTGTCTTCCTGCGGCGGAGAGAGACATCCGCCTGTTCTGCCCTTGGGTCCCACTGTCCTGCCTGTCCCCTCTGCCCGTCCTGCCAGCAGGGAGCTCCCACCTCGTCGCTGAGCACCGTGCCGCAGGGATGTCCTGGCTGGGCATCGCCCTGGGAGGTGAGAGCTGCTGTGTCAGCCTGCGGCTCACCTCGGGGGGGTATAAGGAGACTGCTGCCAGCCGTGGGGTTCATCACGAGCCTGTAAATCCTCCTTTCCAAGTCTTCATAAACATAAAGTAGATCTCATTGTAGCTTCCTTGGCAATGAAGGATCTTTGTTCTTCTATCATTGAGGGCTGCAACGTGGGGCCACACTGGCCACCCCCGGGCGCGTCTTCCTGGCAGCTGGTGCTGGCAGAGGACCGGGGTCCTGGCGTTGTGGTGCTCGTGGGGTACGGCTCATCCCGGGACACCTCTGGTGAGATGCTGCTCTGGTGTAAAAGCCCGCTCCTCTCCTGAGCAGGGGTTGGGATCTCCTCCTGCTCCAGACCTACTCCTTGGAGTTCCCTGAATAGGTTTAGGCACTTTTGGCCTGTGGGGTTTGAGTGTCCCTCTCGGAGAGGACTCGCGGAATGAGGGGTCACAGTGCTGCCAGAGACCGCAGGGCGTTGGACAGTCACTGGCGTGGGAGCGTGGTGGGTGAAGGAGCCCACAGACGCATTTGTCCAGGTGCCAGGACATCGGCAGGATGAAAATACGCATTGCAGCCAGCAGGTGATGGAGTTCAGTGCTGAAGATAACCATCACTGAGGTCCTGTGTTGACAGAAATCACCCATAACTCCTCTCACCCCAGATAAGGCCCTGAGCCTGACAGTACGTGGTGGTGGTCGGTATTGTCCTCTCCAGCTCTTCCTTGAGGTCTTCCGCACTGTGCAAACGGTGTGCAGAGGACTGAAGCCTTTGGGGGTCTGAACTGCAGTCAAAAACAGAGACTGTGAGGGGGAGAAAGCAGGAGGTTAGGGAGACAAAAAAATCACCTGCCTGTACAAACTTGATGTTTGAGACGCCAAAGTGCTGAAATGTAAGTCCGGGCAGTGCTGAGTGGGGAAGGGGTACCCGGGGGGACTGCGGGGCGGGTGGGGAGGGGCACCGGCTGTACCTCCGAGCGGTACCGCACCGCAGGGCAGTGGCTGGCCGGAGCACGGGGGGGTGCGGGGACGCAGGGCAGTGGCTGCCGGGAGCACGGGGGGATGCGGGCACAGACCTCGCTGCCCAGTCAGCGGAGGACAGAAAGAGCTGGTGGAAAAGTGCATAAAATTCCGAACCCAAACTCTCCGTAGTGCAGGCGGTCGGGTGGAGCAGGTGGAGTCACCCAAGTCGATGCAGAGGTTAAGAGAAAGTAAACCCTCTCCGGAGTCCCCGGGAAGTGCTGAAGTTTAATTTAACAATTTCTAGGCCCAATTCAGCAGTGCTTACTCACTGGGGCTGTCTTTTCTCCTGGGGATAACTTCAGTGACTGTAATGAGATGAAGCCTTTGAAGGCAATGAGGTTTCGCAGGGTCAGCAAGTACTGATTTGAATTTCTCCTGCTGATGCAGATTGTCCTCTCCGTTCAGGGATCCTTTCCCGGTGCTGCAGAGCGGGGTGAGCTGTTTGTCCCATCGCTTCGTTACCTCCTCAAAAGAGGTAGCTTTCCCTCATGGCACAGACACTGAAATCATCCTTTTAAATGGACTTTGATCCGGACTTTGGTAGTTACATTGCAGCGATGGCTTCACCTGTGCTGTATCCAATGCAGTCTATGGCTTGGTGGGTTTTTATTTTTATTTTTTAAATTTAATTGAAAGCTTTTTTCCTGAGTCCTTGCGTATAATTTCCCACAACACTGGGGCTTTTGTTAGTTTCACTCTTTGCATTTACCTTTTGTGCACCTTACACGGGGCGTTGTGAATGTGCTGCAGTGGGAGGCCGCGCTGGCGGTTTGACGCCGTTACTGACGGTGTTACCCATGAATGGTGATGGTTTGACACAAGTAGTGATGGTGTCACCCGTGGGTGGTTATGATTTGACATGAGTAGTGATGGTGTCACCTGTGGATGGCGACGGTTTGACAGCAGCAGTGGCGGTGTCACCCGTGGACGGTGTTGGGTGTCTGGAGGAGGAGTTTGACTCCCTTGTGATGTGAGACTAAAATCCTCAGGTGTTCCCAAGAGCCGCCCTCCATCTGTGGGGTTATTGGTGCTGAGTTGGTCATCGCGGACATTAACAAGTGGAGCTCAGCTGGCACAGGATTTCTCTTTGAGAGAAAAAGAGAATATTTTTACATTCCTCATGAAATTTAGGGAAAAAAGAATAAATGTGGGTCAGTTCAGATCTCAGCTACGGCAGCGTTAAAACGGTGTAGTCTCGGCTTCTGAGACAGTTCTGCACACCTAAATTCATGAAAATGACAGGAAAAGCCCTTTCAGTACCCAAACGAAGCTCTTCTGATGTTTGAGGTTGATGCGTTCCCAGAAGCGCTGCTAAAGCAGTGGTGTTTCTGGGGAGGGAAGGATCAACCTCTGCCCGGCCAGGTGATGGAGCCTGTGGGCCGAAGTCCTCCGCTGCTGGGACAAATCCCTTCGGCTCTGTAGGACAGCGGGAGCACCCCACGCTCTTACAGCCCTGGGCGCACTTCCCTGTGACACCCTGAGCTGCGAGTGTGCGGAACGCCCGGGGCTGCCCGCATCCCTGTGCTCTGGGGTACCGCTGCCAGCGGACGGGCTCTTGGCGTCCCTGTGGACATGGGGCATGGCCGGGCGGGTGGCAGCAGCTGGCGGGGCGGCCA
>NW_009649572.1:20536-29404 GCF_000708025.1 Charadrius vociferus
AGTGCGGGTGCTCTCCCCGCCTGCACAGCTGCCCTCTGCGAGCGAGCGGGTTACCGGCTGTCTTCTGTGCACGTCAAGCGTGTTTGTCACTTTCCTCCTAATGTGGTCCCCGGGGCCCCTATTTTCAAGAGAGCTCTCCTCCAGCTCCGGGGTGAAGCCCTGCCGGTTTGCCACCGGCTTCGGCGGAGCGGGGATTTTCCCGGAGCTGTGTTAATGAAAAGCCCAGACTTCCACCGCTCCGTACAGCCCTGCTGTAGCTCCAGCTGTTCTCATCAGGAGCTGTCGAGTGCAAGATGCTTTTCAAGGAATAACCTCTTCATATACGTTTAGCTGAAATCCAGTTTAGGGGTAGATGTCTTGTCAGATTGTCCTGATGGTGCCAGTAGTGGGGCTGGCCAAGATTCTTTTGCGGGAACGCATTTTCCAAAGAAAAAGCACTTTTGTGGAAAAGCAGGACTTGTCAAAGTTGATGGATGCTTGTTATAAATGCTAATATAAAATAAAATGGAAAGGTCATGAGCAAGATGAATCATTCTGATTTTATCCAGAAATTGGTAGCATCCAGAGAGGAGGAAATGCTGCGGTGCGGTTACAGTGCGTGTGTGTACGTACGTGTCTGTACATACCTCTAACGCATCTGTCACCTGCAGACACATACAAAGTTTAGTCTTAGGATGGATATATTGTATCATTCACAGAATTTCACAATTAGCTTTGCACGTGGTGATGATAGTGATCTTTGAGAGGACTGAAGAACAAAACCAAGAAGAGAAAAAAATGGTAGTTTGGGTTTTTTTGGTGTACCCAGTTATTTTTGTGACGTTCTATTCAAACAACGCTTGAGTGAGGTGTTTTTGCGAGCGGTGGGTCGTGTGCTCGATGTTGCGATGTGTGCGTTGGATTTCCCCCTTTTCTCCCCTGTGCGTAGATCCGCGTCGCTCGGGTCTGTCAGAATTCTTCCACACTGTTAAAATAAATGCTGGGGTTTCGAGCGGGTGGGGGAGCTGTGGGGGGCTGTGGCAGCTCAGCATGCATTTCCCCCGGGAGAGTGAGATTTGGCCATTCGCAGAGGGTGTGTGGAGGGACACAGGGCTGTTCCCATGGGAAAGGTCCAACGCCGAAGCATTAAGTCAACGACTCGGTGCCTCCGTGGCAGCAGGAACTCCCGGAGTATCACGTGTTTCTGTGTCAGGCTTGGAAATGATGATGGGTCTCCCCTCACCCTGTGTTCACTCTGCATGAGCGGGGGCGCGGGTCGGCCGGGGTCTCCGTCCCACCTCCCGGGTCAGCTCTTCTTCCTGGGGGAACGGGAACCCGGATGCTCCTGCAGGCGGTAGCAGGGTGGCCGACTTCTCCCTGGCTGCACAAAGCGTGGTGCCGGTACCGGGATTGTCACATAAGACTGAAATCTGCTTCTCTCGCAGCCGGTGCAAGATTTGATTCGAGCTTCCTGGGATTTTTAAGTCAGAATTATTTTCTTGGCTGAAATGACACACTCCTGAAATCCTGAACGATTGTGGAAAAAACACTTTTTCTGTTGGCGCTTTGGGAAGAGCCAGAGTTAATATTTTAAGCTGTAATTGCTGTTGTTGCCAATGGGGAAGTTCCTGGTAAGCAGACAGTGCAAAATCACTGAGATGCAGAAAATGGGGGTGTCCTGAGGGTGGAGGTTTTCTCCCAGTCCGGTTTTGTCTGCCGTGGTCTTTGTGTGTACCCTTTGCACTGGGGCTTATTTATTGCTGGAGCTGGTTGCACGGTATTGACTGAATCCTGCCCATTTTGGCCTCTCCTAGCATTTGCAGAGCAATCCCATGATTTACAAGTCTATGCTGTTACTCAACAAGCGTTGGGTGGAAGCGCAACAGAGGCTGTGGGATTCTTCGCACCAGACTCGGTGGCTGTGTTGTGCACCGTGTGTGGGTTCTGGCGAATTGCATGAATGGCTGATGACACTGAACGTGCGGAAGTGTCGGACTCGTACCCGCAGGATGGCTGTATCGTCTGGACGTGCCTGAGCCAAGAGGAGTGCCTTCACGGGTTTGATGTTAGGCACGGGCAGCCGGTGCGTGCCCAGCCGCCGATTAACCATGTAACTTCATTTTACAGCATTAGTCATAAATTGCTAGAAGAGTTTTGTAGTCATAACTGTTCAGAAGTTTTTGGTAAAAGCAAAATACCTTTTTTTTTTTTTTTTTTTTTTTTTTTTTTTTTTTTTTTGCTTGAGAAGACTTAGCAGATGGAAAAAGAAGACCTAGGTGGGAAAATCCAGAGATATATGTCCCTACCTGCCCCAATAGTAACACACATATGTGTCTGATAGACAAAGTATTCTGCTGACGATTTGCTGAACTTCCACAAAAAGATAAATTTTGACTTGTTTCCCCACGTCGTATTCAGCTAGGCTTTTTTTCTGTCTGTATCTCCGGACAGTTGCCCCAGGTGGTCTGAGGTTTGATTCCCTGCACTCCGGCTCTCCTGTCGTGACAGGAGCGAGCACAGCACTCGTGCTGATGTACCCCACTGAGAACTCTGGAGCAACTTTGCAAAAGCTTTTCCTTGGAGTCGGTTTCAGAGCCATGGCCTTTGCTTTCTCTGTTTTCTTCATGAACCTCAGCTGTGGAGGCCGGTGTGTACATGGAGGTGCCTGCGCGGCTGCTTCCTCGTTTTTGTACGCTCGTGCTTCTGGGACAGGGACCATATTCGTAGATGCCCGTGACTTCAGAGGTGGGTAGAGCAGTTGAACTGCCTGGAGTTCAAGCACTGACATCTTTTCTTCTGGCAGATGCCCAGAAAACTTGAGTGTGGAGTTTTCTGATGTTTCATCTCCTCTGAGAATCTGCTGAGAGATAGTTGTGGTTAAGGTGTACTTACGTTAATTACTTTAAGGTTATGGCTCTAGCACGAGACTGGTTTTCTTTTGCTGCTGCCGTTCCATGTTACAGATGGAGGTTAGAACCCAGGGACCTTTACCTGAGGTGCCTCCCCAGACGCCGTGCTGGAGGGAAATCCAGTTAAAATCTCCTACCGGCTGGGCACTGATCTGGCTGATTTGGAGCATGGCAAGAGAGATGTCTACAGCAGAGGTCAGAGTATTGGAAATCTGTCAGGTACTAACATCAGCGAAACGCAGTGGCTTTCTGACCGCATGGACTCTTCATCTTCGTAAGGCAGCTTCCCTGTAGCTGTGTGCTGGGTGCCCAAGCAGTGAAATCACTGAAGGCTGTGTCTGCTGCTCCCTGAATGTCTTTGGTCACGGGCTGGGTAAGGATGTGCGGCTGTTGGGAGCACTTTGTTTGTTCAGGAACTTTCCGTAACCCCATCACTGAGGTACTCCAACACCCTGCAAACAGGCGCAGAGACAGAGAAAAGGTGTCCCTCGTAGGACTGAATGTCAGGGATGGTTATGAGCAGAGCAGGCCAAGGGCTGCAGGGGAGCTGTTCTTGTGGGAAATGATGGCATCATTGATGGAAGGTGCTGCTTTCAGACACTTTACACAAGTCACATCAACTTTTAATCAAAAAAGTTGCCATCTAGGATGCAATCTAGAAAGCAAACTTGCAGTGAGGAGACATGTGGAAGAACAGCTTTGGGTGAGCGGTGGCCGTCTCACAGGGCAGAGCTTAGTTTTGCCACGTTGCAGCAGTGACTGGTGGGGCACTGGGTTTTGCTTGGTGGGCTGTTGTGTAGCCCTGCAAGAGCTTGTGAGAGCTGGTTTTGCCTCCGCATCACTTCTGATGGCCGGGATACGTCTCCTCTTTGCCTGTTCTGGTGTGTCATGAGAGGGAGAAGGCGCAGCCCCAAGGCAGAAGCTGTGAGGCAGTTGTTGCGCAAGTACACACATCGAAGGTTTCGTGATGGCTGAGAATTTAAGGTGAAGACACCAAAACACCTTATATGAACTAAATATGCTTCAGCCCTAACCCCTTTTAATTCTGAGCAACTACTGTTGGACTTTGTGGTCAAGGCATTCCTTACAGTTTCACTTGCCTCGCAATATAATTTTCTGTAGCTGCTGTCTCTGGGCCATGTCAGGTTGTTCTTCATTTGGAAGGCCTCATAACGAGCCATTGTCGTAGGGCACAGCGGGCTGCCGCTGCCTGGCCGCCCTGAATATGATTCCTTTGAGTTGGATGGATTTTGTGGTGGTGGGCTTTTAAAAAATTCAAATCCTGCGGATGTGGTACTGATTTGTTGATGGTTTGATGTGAGGGCTCAAGGTGTGTGCCTGAACACAGGCAGCTGGCGCTATATCTTGTGCGTTAACTGGAAACCCTTCAGCGATGCCCACTGTTTTGGGGTTGGACCCCAGTAGTGTGGGGATGGGCACGTTCCTGCTCCCCCTACTCAGCCCGTCCTCAGCTGCCGGCGAAGGGAAGCCCCCAAACCAGCCGGTGCATTGTCTCCCTGGCTCAGAGGCGGTGCTCGCTAGCTCCTGCAGTTGGAGAGAGCTCAGGAGCCTCCCGCCGTGTCAACGGGGCTCCTCTGCATTTCCTCCCATCCGCCTGTAATGGATTTTACACCTGAGCGGTTATTTTTGGTGGTACAACTCCTACCTGTCCCAAATGGGACATTTTGTCTCTTGTTACAACTCACAGAGCTAGACGGGGCTGCTGGTTTCATGCTGTGCGGCATCGACACATGATGCCCTTGTAAACATTACTGTCAGCAGTGGCAATTCCATCTCTATTGTCCCAATAAGATTTCATGCTTGACAGTGCCTGACTTTTTTTTCTGTAAGTCGACTAATAAGAAATAGTCATGTAGCGGGTTTTTCCTTCTCTGATTCCCCGGTTTTCCAGTTGCTTCCCCGAGAGCTGGCACACCGCTGTTCTCTCCTCGTTCTCGCCCAGGTTTCCTTCCAGGTGGGAGGATGCAGAAGGTGGCATTTCTGGAAGAGTGAGGTTTTGTGACACAGCAGAGCCTGTCTTCTGCCTAGCCCCAGTTGGAGGGACCGAGAACAGTCCCCATCCATCGTGGCCTTGGGTGGCAATGGGGAGAGTGGGCAAGGCCTGGTGCAGGTGTTCCAGGGTGGGAGGAACATAATGACAGATGTGCCCGAATCCAAGGAAGTGTTTTTTGGAACTGTTTAGATGTGTGGCTTTGAGTTTTGAATTTGAGTAACTCTTCAGTTTACCCATTCTGCCTCTCTTACACCCACACGGTCCTTGTTGCAGAGGCGTTCGGTGCCTGATGGGACCACCCCAGCACCTTAGCTGGTCAGTTTACTTTAAAGAGGGAGGTCAGAGCGTGGGGTTGCTGAGAAAACTGTCCGTGGTTCCCTGGGAAGTTAGTGTCCGGTGGGTGAAATCAGCGTAAACCTCTGGGACCTCTTGGTCGTGCTCCTGTTTGTCAGGTCACCCTTCCAGAGCCTCCTTGCAGCCAAGGAAAGTTCCTGAGTACGCTCCCTCCCAGGATGCCATGCATGAAAATGGAGCTGTTGAGTTGGTGACTTGGCTCCTGGGTATGAAATTATCACCACTTACCACGGAATCACAGAATAGTTTGGGTTGTAAGGGGCATTTAAAGGCCATCTAGTCCAACCCCCTGCCACGAACAGGGACATCTTCAACTAGATCAGGTTGCTCAGAGCCCCATCCACCTGACCTGCAGTGTTTCCAGGGATGAGGCATCCACCACCTGTCTGGGCAACCTGGGCCAGGGTTTCACCACCCTCATTGTAAAAAAAATCTTCCTCATATCTAGTCTAAATCTACACTCTATGACTGGAAACTTTGCTTGGCAGTGGAGCATCCATGCGTGGTTCCCCTGGTGACTGCTGGGGTGGGAGTCTCCCACTGATGGTGCCCACCAAGGACAAGTTCTCTCCATGCATCCTGGGATGCTCATGTCCTCCTTCCTGCCCTCAGGCCCTCTCCTGCAGAGCAGCACTTCCACCAGCAAAGCAAGGGCTGTGGGCGCTGTGGGAGGAGCTGGTGTGGTGGCACTGGTGGGCAGGTGAAGCTGGGCAGGCCTGCAGGGGTGGGGGGCTGCCCTCCGCACATCGCCGCAGTGCAGAGCGGGTCCCTCAGGCAGCGGTGGAAGTGGTGGTCGCCAGCCAAACCGATTTTACTCCGCTGAAGCTCCCAGCACTGTCCTCGCTTCAGGAGAGACACAAATCTTCCTGTGCAAGCTGCGAGCTTCAGCATCGCCTTGCACCACCAGCCATGGTGCCACTCCTGCTGTGCACCCGTTTGTCACCTTGGAGACAAAAATGACCCCAAATCATTAATCTCTGTTCTGTCCTGTAGCTCTTCCAGCTGGGAGGCTTTCCTCACCTCTGATATTTAAAAAAAAAGTAATGGTGCTGCTTGAATTTGCTTCCTGACGCCCATGCTGAGTTTGTAAGCTGGTCACATCTAACCAGTTACCACAAAATTGATTCTGGAGCCTTCTGTTTAGAAACCTGCAAGGTACATCCCAGGCAATCACGCTATCTCCATCAGGCGCTGAATGAACCAGTCAATAATCACCATTGCAAAGGGTGCAGAGGTCTTTCTTATTACCCTTGATATTTTTTTATGAGCATCCCTACATAGGGAATAGCTGTAGGGATGGAAAGATGGGATATAGATGGTCACTGTGCATGTGTATATGTATGGTATATATGTGTACAGATGTGTGTAGGTAGATCTAGGTACATATACGTAGACCAGCGTGTTGCTCATAGCATGTTCTCTTGCTTTCTGACTGCATCATTCAAATGCACAGCCCAGATTTTTAAACCAGCCTTAGCTAAACCCATACAGTTTCTGTCCAAACCCGGTGCTGTGGAAGAGCCAAGGCTTGGAGTCAGGTTTGGGGAGACACAGTTCACGGACACCCCCATGAGCACGGGGCCGTGCCGGCTCATCCCAGTGTGTCCCAGGGAGCCCGTCCTGCCCTCGGAGGAGCGCTCACAGGCAGGGCGTCCTCGCCGACACCTCCTTGCACAGGAGACGTGGTGGCTTGACAGGCAAAGCTGCGTCTGTTTTCAGGTCGACAGGATCTGTTCTCTTTGGTGGTATCATGCTTAGCTGGAGGAACATGCGTGTGTGGGGCTGTGTTTGCTCTCACGTTGTAGCTCTGTGCCCCATCCTCCCCACCCACTCATGGACCGAGTGTGTGTGCACAGCGCAGGGGAGTGATGGAGGTACCGGAGTGAGGGCTCCCTCTGCGTCCAGAGGGGTTGTAACTGATTTTCTTGGGCTGTGTTGATGGCCTTTTGCTCTCCCCTGCTTTTCTCAGGGTGATCCCACACGCTCTGTGGGAAGCTGAAGGTGGCGTGGGCGGCACGGGGCAGGGAGTTTGGTGCTGCACTGTGGCCGTGGGCTGGGTGCGCTCTGCGTCTGAGGGACCTCACCTCGTCATGGCTGATGAGCACTGCCTGCTTGTTCTGATCGCAATTCTGCTCTGCTTTGCCTTCCCGGTCACCCTCCAGATCCCACCACTGCTGCTGACCTCTTGCTGCCCGGGACGCTCATTTTTATCACCGATTCTCATCTGCCAGCCCTCCAATCCCAGCGGTGTGGCTTGGTCCCATCTCGTTTCCCGCTTGCTACAGGCACAGGCAGAGGTGTAGTGGGACATTGTGATGGGGTGTTGGTTTGCTTGTGAAGTGCGACGTTCTGGGGTCTTGTGCTGGCGGTCATCACCAGTTCTGGAAGGCGGCAGCAGCGAGGGGAAGGTGTCTCGCACATTGCTTCGGTACATAAGCACCAGTGGGTGCCGTGTCCTGCTTGGACCCTTCTCCAGGTGAGAGGAGACCCGGCGCTGCCGGGGCAGGGAAGGGGAGGTGGGCAGCCCCCGTCATGGTCGTGCGGTGGGGAGAGCTCCCGCTCCCTGCGCCTGCTCGCCGTCTGTCAGAGCGCACTCACACAGCTCTGTCACGGGAACCGCTCACAACCTCCATCAGCGCTGGACACCCCGTCACCTCCTGCAGTGCCGCTGCTCGGGAGCAGCACCGGGCTAACGAGGGTCTGTGCCCACGGGGTGAGCGGAGGTGCTGTGAGTGTCGTGGGCGAGGAGGTGGCCATGGCGGGAGGGGTGGGTGGGCACACCGTGTGGGAACCGAAACCCGTCTGCCTGGCGGGTACCGGCGGCTATTAAAAACAAATCATAAATGGCAATAGCAGGTACAATTGCACTGGGATGGCAGAGGTCCTGAGGAGTCCTGATGTGCTGCCGATAGTCGGTTGAAACAAATTGCCCGGCGCTGTGATACCTCAGCTCCCAATAACAGAGGGCAAATGGCCTTCCAGGGGGAGATATAGATTTTCCTTTGAGATATGGAAAGGGAAATAAATTAAATTATGTTCGAACATAGGGTTCTCTCTCTCTCTCTCTCTAAGAAAAAGAAGGGGAGAGAGAAGAAGGAAGGGAAATGGGGGGAAAGAGAAAGAGAGAGAAAATAAGCTTCATCAGGCATTTGCAATTTAATTGATATTTGGCGGCAGGAAGCCAATCAGTATAAGTAAATTGACGTTATAAGATAAAAATAATCGCCTAATGGAATGCTTTCCCCCATGGCTGCGGCAGGCCAAATAAATACAGCGTCACGTGTTGAAGCAGCGTGGCGGCCGTTCCCGGGCACAGCCTGCTCCGCTGCGCCGGCGGGGCTCGGTGCGGGCTGCGGATCATTTTTATGGCATCTGTCTCCGCTCCCCGAGAGCAGGCAATGAGGGGTTGCGCATTGATTGCCGCTCCAGCCAACGGCGGCTGAGGGAGAGACCGTAATTAATGGCTTTATTTGCTGGAGCACCGCTGAGAACAATCGAGTGTGTTATGGTAACGACCGGTGCCCGCGTTCTGGCGTCGCGGGGAGGTGTGGGAGCCTCGTGGGCACCTTCTTGACGGCCCGGTGGCCAACGGGAGCCGGTGGCACGCGGGGG
>NW_009649572.1:29518-32205 GCF_000708025.1 Charadrius vociferus
GTCCGTCTGTGGCAATGGGCAGAGCTGCTGCGGCGTTTTCGGGGAGAGGGAAGACAGCGACGGGCACTGGTGAGCTGGTGGGGACCCCTCGTTTCACACCGGGTGGGAATAACAGCATCGCTGCCCGACCCCCCCTGCTTCGCACCCACCCGCTGTGCGGTGGTAGTGGAGTGGGCTTCGCATGTTACAAGTTTTCTCTCTGTTTCTAAAAAAAAAGTCTCTTTTGGAGGTTTCACCCGGAGGCAGAGTGGTGCAAACCAGTCATTTTTGTCAGCAGCACCTGGTTTCGTGGTGTCGATGGCAGTGCTGGCGAGAGTGTGGGGAGACGGTTGCGGCTCTGCAGAGCGCGCCTTGTGAAGAACCTGTGCCTGTGTGTAAATGTTGTTGTACGTACGTGTGTACATATGTAAGAAAGAAAAATTTTAGGCAGCGCGCATCCTGAATGTGCTTCCTTTCTACCTGAAGGGAATAGTGTCAAGAAGAGAGTTGGGGAAGTAAAACCGTGAAAAATTGTAATGAACCCCTCCTAGAGAAACTGTACATCTTTCTAAAGGAAAAGTGCTTAACTATTTGTTGTTTATTGCGTACAAAGTACAAAGTAGGAGATATTTTCAGTTTTCAATTAGCCAAAACTAGCTTATCTTAAAAAGCCTTCCAACTTCCCCTAAAAAATTCTAATTTTTCTTTTGCAAAGCGTATTAGACAAAAGCTACAATGAATAATAATCATGCCTCACGCAAAGAGTTTGCTTACACCTAAAACACTGATTGTTTTATATACCTGTTCTGTTGCCCTGGTGGTGCGGAGCGGCCGTTCAGCCTCTGGGGGCGGTGCGTTTGCGCTGGCAGCGAGAGGAACGCCTCGGGGAGCATCCTGCGCCCCGTGCGACCTGCTGCACCGCCAGCGTGGGCCGCAGCGCAGTCAGCTGCAGGGGAGGCTGAGAGCCTGGGGAGAGACTCACCCGCGCCGGGGGATGCTCCCAAAACGGTGGGAGAGGGGGGGGCTGGCGCCCGGGCTTGGTCAGTCATGAGGAGTGGAGGTTTATTTACTTTTTAGTACTTCTACATGTATTTACACAGATAAGTATAGGTATACAGGTAGATGATAGGACAAGAGGAGATGGCCTCAAGTCGCCCCAGGGGAGCTCTAGCTTGGGTATCAGGAAAGACTTGTTCACGGAAAGGGTTGTCCAGCATTGGAATGGGCTGCCCAGGGAAGTGGTGGAGTCACCATTGTTGGGGGTATTTAAAAGACGGGCAGATGTGCTGAGGGACGTGGTTTAGTGGTGGAGTTGGCAGTGTTGGGTTGATAGTTGGACTCAATGATCTTAAAGGTCTTTTCCAACCTAAATGATTCTGTGATTCCGTAGAAGCTGATTACTTTATATTTAAATGGTTTTGAACTGGAAAGCTAAAAAAACTTTCATCTGAAAGTCTCAGGATGGGCTCTCTGGACACGGTCAGGATTTTCCCCAGTAGGGCTTTGTGTCAGTCCTTCAGAA
The DNA here is from genome assembly GCF_000708025.1 of Charadrius vociferus. Lineage (NCBI taxonomy): Eukaryota > Metazoa > Chordata > Aves > Charadriiformes > Charadriidae > Charadrius > Charadrius vociferus. The sequence continues at coordinate 31,020 of NW_009649572.1, forward strand.
AAAATCCCTGCTCGCGGACAAGATTCAGTTTCAGTCAATCAACATTTTCGTATAGAAGAAAAAGCCTCAAAAATTTCTTTTATGTGGCTGCAGGCTTTCCGCGCAGTGGGAGTGGTGTTCCCTGCCCTTGGCTGCGGGGGCACCCCCCAAACCCGCAGAGGTGAGACCGGCGTCTGCCACGCTGCGCATTCGCTCTCAGACCACTGTGAATGGGTCTTAGAAAGTATTGGTTTGCCAACAGCTGGCTGTTGGGAAGAGAGAGGGGACATTCACATCCATCAATCGTCAAAAATCATTTGCCCAGCTCTAGCCGTATACATATATATATTTATATATTTATATATATTTATACTTTTCCCCCTGGAGGAGGTATCCCATTAGATGGGAGGGGAACAAGTGAGTTGAGGCAGACCGGCACAGGGAGGAGCGGGACGGCTGTCTCAGCTGGTGGGGCAGTTCCCGGCGTGTTTGTCTCCAGTGAGGCTGCAGGAAAGTCTCGCCTGCTGGAGACATCGTTGGTGGAATTCCCGTGGTGCAGCCCAAAAAGTGACCCACTCAGCCTCCCTGTGCATGAAAGTGGGTTTTGAAATAGCTGAAATACACACAGTGAGATTCTCCCGTACTTGCTTAATAAGGGCATCTGTGTGATAAGCACAGTGTCAAGGGAGTTGTACTGTGGATTGCTGAGTTTACTGCAGGATAAATAATTAATGTTTAGATGACACTAATTAATTACGGTAATTAGCAAAGACCTACACTGTTTTTCCTTAGAAGTAAAATCTTGGCTGATTAATTTTGTTCTGTGTCCAGCGCATCAGAACCTTTACGGCAGAACTAAGATACAGCCGTATGCAGGGAGATGTTATTTTCTTTGGGTCACCGACTCCCTTTCTGTCCTCTTCTGTTCCGCAGTTTTAAACAAGCCAAGAGTGCGGACGCCTGAATACATTTAAGTGATAATAAAAACAAACACGACGTTCACCTGGTCTAGTGGGAGGTGTCCCTGCCCAGGGCAGAGCAGGTGGAACTTGATGATCTTCAAGGTCCCTTCCAACCCAGACCATTCTGTGATACTGGAGGAGGGTACTGGGGCCGGGGGACACCAAAGGCTTCCCTGCGCAGGGTGGGTTGCTGCCGGGAAGACCTCCCAGTGGTGCTGTCCCCCCGGGCACCAGTGGGCAACCTC
>NW_009649572.1:32340-34014 GCF_000708025.1 Charadrius vociferus
GTCTATGGACGCTGCACAGCCGGGGTAACGGCAGTGTGCCCAGCAGCACCCGCGCCGGCCGCGGTGCCGAGTGCGGTTTAAGCACGTCAGCCCCGGGCCTGGGAACACCCGTGGCTTGTGGCCAGCGCGGGAGAGCGCACCTGCGGTCAGGCAGACAGCAAGTGCGGCCCGAGGGAGAGGGACGCACGGGGGCGGCTTCTGTGTGTAAGGGAGTTACAGGAAATTTTTGAGGCATAAAAATCGGTGTTACACTGCTAGGGAGGATCTGTAAAAGTTAATTTTGCCCAACTAATGCCTGTGCATGAAATACAGAAACATACTGTTAAATTTGCACTTTGTGTAACTTGTAAAAATCTATAGGTGCACATTGTATTATACTTTATAATGGTGTTAATCCTGTATTTTGCATTATGTGTGTAAGACATTCTGCTGAATTCCGTCGCGACGTTTCTGTGCTTCATTGTGAGCGTGCATGTTAGCAGGCTTGGGAGCACAGTTCTTGATTTTGTACAAGGAGGCTTTGTTTCATTTATGCACAAGAAAGTCCACAGGTGTTAAAAGATTTTTGTGAGTGCCCTTTTTGGGCATGTGGATGGAGAGCATGGACTGAGACGTTCCGCTTGTTGGACGGTGCACAGCATCCGTCCGCAGCTCTCAGCCACGCCGCGGGGGGAGTGAGCTGCGTCCTCCGCAGTCTTTCCCCCTCTCTCCTGTGCGTGTTGTGAACACAGCCTTGCCACAGGTCGGCGATGCTGTTTGGGTGTTTTGCTAGGAATTTGCATTTTAGGAGGAGCAGCATAGATGCTTTGGGAATCCTCTGCGTTTCTGAGGAGCTTTGCCACGGTCTGTGCAGCGCGGAGGAGGAAGGCTTTCCTCTCCTCCCTGAGGAGAGCTTGCCGGGGGTCTGCCGGCGGTCCGCCTGCTGGGACGCAGCGCTGCTCTCGGTACTCCCAAGTTCGGCTCATCAGGTGGGTGGGATGTGGATGAGCTCTTCTCCGCTTTCGTTTTCTCTGGGTGAATTTCCCAGGTAGTGCTTTGCTGAAGTATTCAAGGTGGAACTTTTACTGTTTTAAGCTTGTGTGGAAAGATCAGTTTTGATTGATGGTGGTTGAGTAGCCTGCATCTCCTGTGAGGAGAGGCTGAGAGAGTTGGGGCTGTTCAGCCTGGAGAAGAGAAGGCTCCGGGGAGACTTTATTGTGGCCTTCCAGTCCCTAAAGGGGCTACAGGAGAGCTGGGGAGGGACTTTTTACTGGGGCATGTAGTGATAGGACGAGGGGTAATGACTTCAAACTGTAAGAGGGCAGGTTTAGATTAAACATTAGAAAGAAATTTTTCACTTTGAGGGTTGTAAGGCACTGGCACAGGTTGCCCAGAGAGGTTGTTGAGGCCCCATCCCTGGAGGTGTTCAAGGCCAGGTTGGATGGGGCTCTGAGCAACCTGGGCTGGTGGGAGGTGTCCCTGCGCATGGCAGGGGGGTTGGAACTCGATGATCTTCAAGGTCCTTTCCAACCTAAACCATTCTATGATTCTATGATTTTTCTCCTCAAATGTCAGTTCCTGGGGAGGGCAGAAGCTCAGTGGTCTCCATCGGGTCCCCACAGGCCATAGTTGTTGCGGGACGTGCAGTGCCAGCCAACCCCGGCATGGGGACCTCCCGCTGGCTCCCATGGGGAC
>NW_009649572.1:34243-36137 GCF_000708025.1 Charadrius vociferus
CAGTCTTTCCCCCTCTCTCCTGTGCGTGTTGTGAACACAGCCTTGCCACAGGTCGGCGATGCTGTTTGGGTGTTTTGCTAGGAATTTGCATTTTAGGAGGAGCAGCATAGATGCTTTGGGAATCCTCTGCGTTTCTGAGGAGCTTTGCCACGGTCTGTGCAGCGCGGAGGAGGAAGGCTTTCCTCTCCTCCCTGAGGAGAGCTTGCCGGGGGTCTGCCGGCGGTCCGCCTGCTGGGACGCAGCGCTGCTCTCGGTACTCCCAAGTTCGGCTCATCAGGTGGGTGGGATGTGGATGAGCTCTTCTCCGCTTTCGTTTTCTCTGGGTGAATTTCCCAGGTAGTGCTTTGCTGAAGTATTCAAGGTGGAACTTTTACTGTTTTAAGCTTGTGTGGAAAGATCAGTTTTGATTGATGGTGGTTGAGTAGCCTGCATCTCCTGTGAGGAGAGGCTGAGAGAGTTGGGGCTGTTCAGCCTGGAGAAGAGAAGGCTCCGGGGAGACTTTATTGTGGCCTTCCAGTCCCTAAAGGGGCTACAGGAGAGCTGGGGAGGGACTTTTTACCGGGGCATGTAGTGTGATAGGACGAGGGGTAATGACTTCAAACTGTAAGAGGGCAGGTTTAGATTAAACATTAGAAAGAAATTTTTCACTTTGAGGGTTGTAAGGCACTGGCACAGGTTGCCCAGAGAGGTTGTTGAGGCCCCATCCCTGGAGGTGTTCAAGGCCAGGTTGGATGGGGCTCTGAGCAACCTGGGCTGGTGGGAGGTGTCCCTGCGCATGGCAGGGGGGTTGGAACTCGATGATCTTCAAGGTCCTTTCCAACCTAAACCATTCTATGATTCTATGATTTTTCTCCTCAAATGTCAGTTCCTGGGGAGGGCAGAAGCTCAGTGGTCTCCATCGGGTCCCCACAGGCCATAGTTGTTGCGGGACGTGCAGTGCCAGCCAACCCCGGCATGTGGACCTCCCGCTGGCTCCCATGGGTCCATTACCTGGCCTGTGTCCACCGCCGTCCACTGCACCGGGAGAATGACTGCCCCAGAGTCGTTGTACCCCGTGTCCGCTCCCCTTTGCACAGACCCCCTTGGGCTGCGGTGGCGTGTCCCACCAACGCTTTTCCTTCAGCTGTCAGATTTCGGTCTCCCAGAGTTTTTCAAGCTGTAAATATTCTCCCAGGTGGTCACGACCAGAGGCCGATTTGGCATTTTCCAAAGACACACAGAGCACAATTTCATCTTCCACCTGCTCTGGTCTGTGTCGCCCAAACATACCTAGAAATGATTTTTTGAAAGAAATGATGAAAGGATGTGTTGTAGCATGGTATGGCGGTAGGTATAAACTATGTTAAAATAGCTTCAAGGAGCTTATAAGAGCCGTTTGAAAATGCGCTTTGTGCTGGGAGAACGTGAAATAAAGTGCACGTTTCCACAGCCGAACACAGCTTACAAAGACGGATTAGGAAGAGAATCAGTTTCTTGCAATCATTTGTTAATAAACTTGTCATGACTTATTTTATGTGTGCAGTTACTGCAGTTATATCTGCCCTTAAATATTACAGAAGTCATAGAAAGGTAAACCCGTTCCTACCTTCTGCTGCGGCTGGACGCGGGGTCCTGAGTTCCCCACCGAGGGGGAGGGAGGTCTCACTGACATCATTTTTGCTGCTTTTTACGCATAAAGCCTCACCAGGAGAGCAATCGCCGGTGGAGCTGGAGGTGGGCATGGCCGCGGCCCCTCGGGGGTCCTGCGCGGGGCCTGAGGGTTTGCAACCTGCGCCACTCGGCAGATCGCTGCCGTCTCCTGTGTGCTGAGACCCGCGCTGGGGTGGGCACCGCTGTGTGCAGAGCTTTGCTGCAGCGTGGCAGGGGATGGCCCCAAGAGCTGCCGGGGGCCCCC
>NW_009649572.1:37263-56878 GCF_000708025.1 Charadrius vociferus
CGGCGGCCATGGCAGCCAGTGTGCCGCTGGCACCGGACGCGGGGGCTGGAGCACAGACGAGCCGCAAACCCGGTGTTCTCCCTGCTCATCCAAGGGGTCAGTGTGGGGTGGCCATGGCAGGCGCTGACCGGAGGGCTTGGGCCGCTTGGGCTCCGTGTGTCCTCGCACCCATCTCGACTGCAAAATTGGTGAAATACCCCTAAAAACACAAAGCAAAGGTGGGAGTGATCAGCGACCCCCTCCCGAGCTTTTCCACGGCCGGAGGCAGGACAATGCGCTGCCGTCGGCAGACGCTGGTCTGTGTGTCTCCAGGAGGAGAGGAGCTGGTCCAAGTGTATCTAACAGGTCAAGCCTTGAAATGAAGAAGCAATAAGCCACTGAAATGGTACTATCACCGAAACATGATTGATCAATTGAATTCTATCAGAGACAGTGGGCAGTGAGATTAACTCAGGCCTGATGGGTTCAATGAGTTAAAGCATGATGTTCATTTCAGCTTCATTTCACCAGTCTTTGCTTGTGAAATTGGTCAATCAATAGAGGTTGAAGATCATATATATATATATTGGTGACCATCTTATAGGGAATATAATCTAGCGTAGTCAGCTCCTGACTCCGGCTGCCTTCAGTGGGTAATGGAGACAGAGCAGAGACTCTATCAGTGCCATCGAAATGGCCTGATATCTTCTCCAAATGAAAAGTATTTTTGGATCTCTGATGATTTATCTTTTTTTTCCCCTCTTTCTCACTTTGATCTACGGCAAAACCCATACCCATCTTCGTGAAATATAGTGATTTCTCTTGAAAATATTTGCGCGATGATCAGCTATATACGCTTCAAAATATACAGCTTCTTTTTAGTGATACTGTCCTTTGAAAAAATAAATAACGGTGCTTACAAAACTCAAATAGTGTAAATGCAAAGATCTCTGACTGTGTACGTGGTTCTGAAAGTAACGCCTTACTGGGCAGAGCGTGAAGCTGCTGACTGCCAAATGCACACGGTCCCGAGAAGCTGCCATGAAAATTCAGTTTACGTTTTAAACAAAGCCTTCCAAATGGTAATTAAACAAAGTCTTTATCTTCTCCGGACTAATTTACAGGCGTGCTACAAGGAAACAAATCACCTTTTTGCCTCCTGGTAATATTTCATTTGCTTCATAATGTTTTAAATGTGGTGAATAACATCCTTCCTAATTAGCCTGAATTTCCCTATAAGGTGGAGTAATTAGGTATGATACCAGGTAATGAAGTTGGACAGTACAAATTAGAGACAGAAACCATGTCCTTTATGAATATGGGCTGTTCATGGTACTAGCTATTTACTTCCTTGATTAACCCTGTAAAACCACGTCGTTTAAAAAAAAAAAGAAAACAATCTGGAAACCTGAAACCAGAAGATTCTCTCTTTTCCTTCAGCAAAGCACCGCATCAGACAGACGTACCACGGAGGTGTGTACTTCATGGCACACCATGATTATTAATTACACGGGAAATACTGTTCCAGTAGGATTTGCGGGGGGTGCCCGTTTCTCAGCCTCTGTCACCCAGAGGAGGTCCCTCGCTGGAGCCCCGAGCAGGGTCTGTCCCGTGACATTCCACAGCGCCGCTTCGTAACGCAGTAATTGAATTGTGCTGCCGTCCCTCTCCAAATAAAAAGAGACAAGGTGGTTTTGATCCTTTTCTTTATTCCAATGGTTTTTATTGGTACATTTATATTCTGCCTTGTTTTTTTAATACTATGCTTTAGGGCTTTTAAACACGCTCTGGTGGTTTGTGAAGATAGGGTTAAGCCTCGTGTGCTCTCCTTATTTTGGCCCATAGTCTCAGAAACGTATAAGCAAAACAGTATTTTAAATCAAGTGAGTTACGTGGTGAGCATCGCTAAAATCTGTTTTAGGCTTATTTAGCAATTTCAAATATTCTTCTGCTGTTTCAGAAAACACGTCATGGATAACGTCCTGGTTTCAGCTGGGACAGAGTTAATTTTCTTTCTAGTAGCTGCTGTGTTTTGGATTGAGTATGAGAATAATGTTGATAGCACATGTTGTTTTAGTCATTGCTAAGTAAAGTTGACATTGGCTGAGGACTTTTTCAGGTTCCTGTAGAAGCTGAGAGGGAGCATAGGCAGAACGAGTTGGCCAAAGGAGTATTCAGTGACACAGAGTCGCGCTCAGTATATAAATGGGGGTTGGCCGGGGGGCAGAGATCATAGAATCATAGAATTGCTGAGGTTGGAAGGGACCTTTAAGATCAAGTCCAACCATTAACCAACCCTGACAAAACCACCTCTAAACCACGTCCCCAAGTACCACATCTACCCTTTTTTTAAACACCTCCAGGGATGGCGGATCCACCCCCTCCCTGGGCAGCCTCTTCCAATGTTTAATAACCCTTCCAGTGAAACAAATGTTCCTAATATCTAATCTAAACCTTGTCTGACATAACTTTAACCCATTTCCTCTCATCCTAAATCCACGATCCGCGATCGCTGCTCAGGATGGGCCGGAGAACCCATCATCAGGTGGTGAGAGTGACTTGCATTGTATCACTTTATTTTGTGTATATATATTTTTTTTTTCCCTCTTCTGTTACTGTTCTCTTAAACTGTTTTTATCTCAACCCATGATTCCCCCCATCCCTTTTCTCCCTGTTCTCCCTGCTTTGCCGGGGAGGGGGGTCTGGAGGGAGAGAGCGGCTGCGGGGCCCTAGGTGCTGGCTGGGGTTAAACCACGACACACAAGTATTTAACTGTAAAAACATGTTAAAAAAGGCTAAAGCACAATTTATCGAATTGCATAAACTGACCTTCCCATTTGCTTAGGTCCCCAGAAAATGACTTGTTCTTAGGTAATGAAGCCATAGTCTTTGTGGATGATAGCCGCACCGTTCAGGCAGCCTTTGGTCAGCAAGGCGGTGTGTGGTGTCTCTTTTCAGAGGTGGGTCTGTTCTGTGCCTGACGGTGCCCGGACCGTTCGCTCGGGTCAGCCCTAGGAAGGCTTTGCAGGTGTGTAATATTAAGGTTGTGTTAGCCTTCAGCTGTGTGTGATCTGCTGAGATCAGGGATGGAACACTTGTCTGAGAAGAATGCCCTCCTTTGCGTTAAGGGGAGTGTTGTATCTGTGCTCTTCATTAGCATTTCTGGAAAGAAGCCATTGGACTGGGAACTAATTGTTCTGCAGAGTAGGTAGGTACACACGTAGTGCTACTGTCAACAAAACATAACCCTCCTAGGTGGATGCATTGATTATATGAAAAATGTTTTTACCACTCCCTGGAGCCTATTTATAACCCAAAGTGTTTCAAACCTGCCAACAGTATTTTAATTATCGAAGATATTTGAGTGTATTCAAACAATGCATAATGCTAATGGTAATTATCTCACATTCATATAATGTCTAACAGCCAAACGCATCCCAAAGACCTTCACGAACTTTCAGGTGTCATGTGCAGCGTGTAGTCCTTTACTTGTGCAGCGAAATGCAGCACTTACCTGCGATTAGCGGGAGTTTGGGGAGCATTTTGCAAAAGAGCGAGCTGTCCCTTCGTTCACGGGGTGGTGAGAGGGAGCGACAACCAGGGCGAGCCAGGTTTGAGCGGTGCCCGGTCTCCTCTCACGAAGGCGCTGGGTCCTCTGGGCAGTGACAGCCGCCCCGCTGGTCACTGCCCTGTCCCGTCTCTGCCGGGTCGCTCCCTGGCAGCAAACCCTGTCTGCGACGCTCCATCGCCTGGGCACAGCCCGGCTGCCGTGGGGCGCGCGCCTCAGAGGCTGCGATGGAGGCGGCCGTGCCGGCGCGGTGGCGCACGGCGGTGTCTCTCTCCCTGCCGGTCCCCAGCCGCCCCTCTGGACGTGGTGCCCCTGGACGGGGGCCGGAGCCGCCCCAGCCACTGCGCCATTGCCGGCTCCTCTTCTCCAGCGTATTCACCCCAAAAACATCCGGAGCTGCCCTCCGTAACGCGAGTGCTGCCAGGGAAACGCAGGTCAGCTGCTCGGTATTTAAGTGCGATGGGGTCTCATTATACACCTGATCTCTGGGTGTATAAACAATGCGCAAATCGTACTGGCGTCGCCAAGAACATTTTCCAGGTCATACCACGTCTTGAATCATTTCACTCCCTTTCATCACCCCCTTTAGACCGAAACTGCATAAAGCTTTAACTTTGATGCCAAATTGTGAATAACATTAGTTTAACCTGAAATTTAAAGCCAGCGTTTCCGTGCTCCAGAGACAGGGTCTCCCCGGCCTTTTGCTACCATGCAGCTAGCAACCAGAATTTTAATTTTATAAGCCATGGTTGACTAAACCCAGCACTAGGTCTATTAGATATTATTTGATTTAGAATAGTAAAAAAAAAAAAAGAAAAAAGATTTAAAGATACACTGCTCTCTTATATCCCTCTGTGTTTTTTCACAGCTCTGTACACACGCGTAGACTTTCCGCTCAGAGGACAGGTTCAGGGTTTTTTTCCTGTGTGGAATAAACAGATCCTTGCACTTTACCAAAGCCAACGTTGTCTACTCTTGATTTAAGTGCATGACTTTGTCTAAACAGGTAAATACAAAGCTAAAAATGCCTAAATTGCCAAACTAAAATATAGAAGGAAGTTTCAGCAGTAATTGCTGACACCAAATAACCTGTTCAGGGTATGCGGTTTGTTACAGAGTCACTTAGGCTGAAAAAGTGTTTCTGCGGGTCAGTCCCCCACTTTGAGAGGTCTGTCTTAAAGCAGTCCAGTTTTGTGGACACGCAGTGTTTTCTGCAAAATCCAGGTGCACTGAAGGATGATCTCAAATCAATAGTCCTCTGTGAACAATCTTGTCCACGGGGCATCGCCCGTGTTACTGATGGCCAGCAGATGCCTGGGGACAAAACCGGTGTCTGCAGCAACAGCGGCGTGTCTTTGCGCAGACTGCCTCTGATCCTTGCCGTCAGAAAACTTGATGCAGAATCCACCAGAGGTGGTCTGAGTGGTGATACACCTCTGCAGACTACTTGGACAGGAAGCCACTGCAACACTCATGAAAATCTTCTTGTTAACGATGCATTTGAATTCTGCTCCTCAAAACTGTCTTGGCAGCGAGAGTCTATTTTTAAAACATTCCCTCCCTCTGTCTGGTGCGGTGTTGCCATCTGGAGAAGAAATCTGATATTTACTGTTGTTCCTGGAGTTCCACCTCCTGGAGTCCTGGGAATACTGCAGACCTCAGCTTTCAGCGCATAAAAGACACATTTCGAGCACTGACAGGTGAAGGAAAAGTAGAAAAACCACTGTGAATCTGCAAAAAGCAAATTGAAACAAGGCCCTCTATTGCGAGCGTCTTTTTGAACTGCCAATCTAAACATTTCTCAAACTCGTCTCATGGCTTTTCAGCCATGGGCAATCACTTATGACTTCTGCTAAAAAGCTCTGCCAAAGGGGAGAGAGAGGAAATTGTGCCCTGGAGCCCCGGCTTTCATCGTGCTGATAAGCTGCAGAAAAACCCAGCGAGAGTGCAGTGCCGGGAGGGTGCGTGGCGTCGGGCCCTGCTGAGGGAGCTGCAGCCCCAGGGACGTCCCGTCGCAGTATGTCACGGGCAGTGCTGGTGGCTTGGAGGTCGCCTGGCCGGCTGCTGCCAGCGGGAGGTGGTGCTGGACGGAGTCCCTGCTCCCTGACACCAGCACGGCATAGCTCAGAGCTCGGCATGGGGCGGAGGTGAGCGAGACCTGCAGGTCCCGCAGGACGGGGGTGAAGCGTATGGGCCGTGACTGGGCAAAGGGGATCTGCTGGGGCTGACCCGGGTGGACTGTGACTGACTGACATCAGGTGCTGTACTTATCCTCCCATGTCCTCCTGGATCCAGACCATGAACCAGGCGGTGGTGTAAAAGTGATGCGAGCAAAGATGTGACCATTATCCTTTGTCCCGCCTTTAAATTAAGTGTGAAACCATGGATGGTAAATTGTGTTGAGGGTTGGCTGTGGTGGAAGACTGGTCAGATAATCTTCTGGCAATACACATCTTGCTTGTAACCTCCTTTCGGAGAGTCCTCATGGTGTCACCATGAATGAGACACTTCTCTGTAGGTCTCATCATTGTGATGCTTACTTATCCTCTGTCTTCTCTCTCTTCTTTGAAAGGTATTCAGGAATCTCCAGTACCAAACGGCCATTCTCTCCCGGGCAGAGATTTTCTTCGGAAACAGATGCGAGGAGACCTTTTCACTCAGCAGCAGCTAGAAGTGTTGGATCGAGTCTTCGAGAGGCAACATTACTCCGACATTTTCACAACAACTGAGCCCATCAAACCAGAGCAGGTACTATTGCAAACATTCAGTGTTTTCCAGATGTGCTTTCTGCTGGCAGAGATCTGCTTGGTGGACGTCACCAAACACTTCTCAGAATCTCAGTAGGAAAACATGTAGAAAAGGTGTCATATCAAGCCCTTTTATGGCACATTAGCCATAAAAGACTTGAGAATTAAAAAATGAAGGAAAACGCCTGTTGTGTAAACTTTAGCAAGTGTTTGGGTATGAAATTACACCTGATCTGGGCCAGTTACATCAAATGAGTCCTTAAAGAGCATCACAGCTTCTGATGCTTTTGTTAGATCAAAAGCAGGCTACGCAGGTAACAAGGAGAAGATTTGCAAAACTCAGTGCCTAATTTTGGTTCATAGTTAGCATGATTGTGCACACAAATTAGATTTTTGTACCCAGAAATGGCTTATTAGGCATGTAATTGGCCATTTGCCGAGAGAAACACCCAATTAGTGTGTGAAGGTAAATTAGTTGCACCTACAGATTAGCAGTGTGTTTGAGAAGGACTTGGCACTAATTTTTTGGGAAAGTTCCATTTTTGCAGGCGCAATACAGAAGCACATGCAAAAACTGATGAGCTCCGTCTCTCTGTGTTTTCTTCTTCTTGGGTGGCAGCCTTTAATTTAGCTGCTGAGAGGGAGGTGGAAAAGCATATATTGCTGTCAGCACCAATAGTAGCTTTCTACTTAATGATGTATCCGGCCATTAATCTTCAGTGTTCTTAGTATTAGACCTGCTTTTTAGCGAGGTGGATGAACTCTCGAACTGCAGGCAAACACTGATTTCCCTTGGAAGAATCTATACGTTTGAGAGCCACTGGCGATTATCTCATGGCAGCCAACTGCCATCGTGGCTCTAGTTAAGGAATATGTATTGGTATCAATTTTTTGAAAAATTACTTACTTAGGCTGAAAGTCATATGGTAGAGTAGAAATTCCTCATGCCTTTAAGCTCACCTCTGTCGTTTGTTATTTCATTTATAGAGCCATTTGTTTTTCACTAGCATCTGCTGGTTTTGTGCTTTCTGGTTTGTATTCCCTGAGAAACTCTGCAGATCTGAACTCAAGCTGGAAAAAGACCGGGGAAAGCGCTGAGGTCAATTTGATTTTTTAAAAAAACTCGTTAGGAAAGCCAAAGAAGCGGTGTCTCTGGAAGGTGAAGTGGCCTTCACGTACCACTAGATGGTGGTTAACCCATCTGAACACGGGTGATACTGGAGAGGACAGGCACTGCGCCCACTCCTGCAGCCAGCCTTCCCAGTGCTGGTCACTTAGGAGTTGTGTGGTGTTAGATCTGTCCCTCTTTCACTTTTACATGCCAAAAAAAGTCATTACAAAGAGAGTGGTGATGGAAGAGGATCGTTTCTTTGTTTCTGTGTTCTGAAGTCTCTGAGTCCTGTCACTGCAGCTCCAGGGAGGCAGTCCATCAGTGAACGTTTATCCAGAGATAAACTTTTGCTGGTTTAATAGGAAGAATGGGAGAATTGAATGAGGATGTTGCTGAAGTATTATTAACTTGAAGATTGTCAAGTACGGGATATTTGGCTGTTGGTGGAGCAGGGATCTCCCTGTGTCCATGTAAGCAGCTGTGACTAGAATGGCTGTGCCGCCAGAGAGGTATGCTCTGAAGATATGCTCCTGTTAATCTGGTTAACGGGGTACTCTCTGCATGCCTTGGGAAGTCAGACAGATGCTGAGAAATGTGTTACAAAAGGTGCTCTGCAGAACCACCTTGCCCAGGCGTTTTTAAGTTTAACTACAAATGGAGTGCGTAGTTGTTTGCTTTCACATGGGTCAGACCATTGTTGCTTGCTTTTGGAAGGCTGTGCCATGGTTAAGGGCTTGCGGCTGTTTAGGGTTGGCTTCTGTTTTTCGTGGCATATAAAGTGTGACTTTCAACATGAATGCATGAGATGTGTATGATCAGCTCTGGTTCACAAGGATGCAGCATGACCTCCACCCCTTTCCCAAGCAGTCGCGTTTTACCTCTTTGGCGAGTCAAGCAAAGCTGTCGTGACTCAACCAAAGCGGAGAAGCTGTCTGGATCAATTAGTAAGGCCGAATAAATCAATGAGAGAGAAAATTCTGAGATCATTAATGATGTGACTTGGAAAACCAGAGTTGTCCCTGCAATAGATCGTTGTAGTAAACCAGCACCTACCTCCAGCATCTGGCTGTGGGGAGTGCGCGGAGCCCAGAAGCCGTGTGTTAGGAGCTCAGTCAGCGGTGGGTGTACGGAGTCCCGACCTATTTCTGCAGAGGAAAATAAGGAAATGATGCTCCTCCTCGTAGGGACGAGATGTGGGGAGAAGTCTAGGAGGAGCTGCTCACCCACTGCTGATTTGTTTTATTAGAAACTTGGTCCAGTAGCAGCTGGCTGAACATCACTAACTGTACTTGGGCACAGAAACTTGTTGGTGTTCCTGTGTTGTTCACCTGAGGAGGGCTCCAGCTATTTTACTGGAAGAGTTGCTATTCTCTAGACAAGGAAGTTCCTTTCCCTCCCTGTTTTGAGGCTCCTCTCCAAGTCTTCCTCCTTCCTTGGGCACTGGGAACAGTGCCCTGTGGCACAGCAAAGCGTTTGCAGCCGCAGCATCCTCGGTCCCCGGCTGAAGGCTGGCTCCTGCTGCCCAAAGTCCTCCTGATGCATTTTCTGGACAAAATTTGGACTTGCCTGTTGGAAGGTGTACATTGCCCCTCCAGTAGGTAGTGGTGTGGATGGGCTGTGTGGGAGTGCTTGCTCACTGCTGCCACAGTGCTTCCAGTCTGTTTCCTTTGCTTTACATCTTTAATGTTTCCTTCAGTTCACCTGTATAAAATGGAGTCTTGTGAGTTATTTCTCCCCTCAAAATACGTTGTGCTCTTGACAAGCATCATCTGAGTTTTCACATCTGCTGTGAGCTGTGCCTTCCATGGAAGGACCCATAGGGAATGAATACTTCTCTTTGGGGAAGGACTCAGGCAATGCTGAGAGAGAAGGCATCCGCTGGACTACGACAGGAAAATAAAACAGCAGACAGTCCTTTGTTCAGGAACGGTGCCCGTGGCAGGCGCTGGGTGAGGCAGGGGTCCCACCGTGGGCTCCTGTAATTAAAGGCTGTGTCCGGCTGTGTGCATCGGGGGGCAGACTTAAGGCGTCTCCGATTTTTTGCCTCATTTTGCCACCTGGAGCGCGGCAGTGCGGCCGTGCATGCGGTGCGTGTGCGCTGCAGCACAGGTATGTGACAGCGATGGGTGCGGAGCATAAGAGGTGCTCAGTGGCGGGTGATGTCACTCATCTGGGAGTCCCGCGGCTGAGGGGTGGCTGTCCGCGTCCTCTCGTGTCTGTGTGTCACGGGGAGTCACCACGGCATAAAGTCTGTTCTCTGGAAGCGCCCTGGCCCCCCTGCCCCCGACAAACCTGCCACAAACATGAATCCGTGTATAAAATGAACGCTTTTCCCTCATGTTTGTGCCCTTTTGCGCGCATTATTTTGCAAACAGCCTGTGATCGATTTGCACTGGCTGCGAATGTTCGTGGAAAACCGATTTCACGTATTTCTGGGCACGGATTTGGAAGTGCACGTAGTGGCGTGTTCGCAGCACCGCCGTTGCGTTGCTGTTCTGCTCACGGCCGCGGCCACCAGCACTGTATGCTCCTTCATCGCCTGGGGCAAAGTCCGTGGATTGAATGTCGCGTCATCCTCGGGTGTCAGTGAAGGAAAGCCTCCATGGCGTCGGCCTCCTGGGCTGCAGCAGCTCCTGCTCTCCTCCCTGCGCCGCTCGACATGCGTGGGGACGGGCCCCGCTGCTCCCTGGGGTCGGCTCTGCGGTGCAGTAACACTCCACGGGGGAGGCTGGTCACAGTGCTTGTCCTCCTCCGAGCAACGCCGCGCTGATGCAAGGAGCGGCTTTCCCCTGCCTGCCCTGGAGTTGCGCTGTACAGCTACGTCCGTGGCGGACCACAGCACTCCCACCTGGCCGCTGTCACGGCAAAACCCTCCGTTCATGGCCGCTGCACTGCCAGGTCAGGTTTTATCCAGAACTGGGGCTCATCCCATGTCCTTCCTATGCACAGAGCTGCTGCACCGGCTGGTGTCACCTGCCATTCCTTCGTCCATTAGGAGCCTCCAGCTGGAGGAGCGGGAGGAGCTGGCTGTACTCAGCGGTCCTCTCTGTGTGGCCGTGAGGCCGATCGTCCCCCACTGGCGTCCCGCGATTCCAGCTAGAGGGATGGAGGAGCTCTGCCCGGGGGAGCCGTCCCGGGCTGGCTGAGCCCGTGGTGTCCCTCTTGTGAACTGTCGACTCAAACGTTCTCCAGTTAAAGCAGGAGATGTTCCTGGAGATCAGCCGAGACCTGGGAGACATCTGCCAGCTGGGGCAAGGGGGGCTGGATGGCGCCGGGGGACGCCCGGGGCTCACAGACCGGTGTGGTTTTGGTGGCTGAGACAGCAGGAGGAAGGTCTCTGCCAGGGAAGACGGCGGGATGAAGGATGTACAGCAGGATGGGCTCTCCGGGAGAGGCAGTGCGTTAATTTCCTCAGAATAAAGAAGAGAATTATCTATGCTGGTTTTCTGTCCACAACAGAAATGGATTCTCTTGTATTTTCAGCTTCACACATGGGTCCAATCGAATACTCATTGAAGCCAAGAGGAATATTTCTATTGACTTCAATAGACTTCAGATCAGGGCCATAATGAGGCATAACATGATGTGACCAGATTCAACACTATGTAGGTCACCGACTTTGAAGAGAACAGCGTGCTGCTAACAGCGGATAATTCCCAGGCCCTTGCTGATGCTTTCCCATTGCTTTTAGCTAGGACTAAAGTGAATATCTGTTCTCATACTCATTTCTGGATAAAATGTAGATATTCTGGGCTTAGGTAGAAACCAGGCGAACATGTACTAATACATGTATTCATGACATGCAGTGCAGGTGAGACTGGATCTGGAGATAAGCAGAGGCAGATGAAATTTGGATAAATAATGAACCTGAAAAAATTACTAATAAATTGAAAAAAGCTGGAAAAAATATCATAGAATCCTAGAACAGTTTGGGTTGGAAGGCATCTTTAAAGGTCATCTAGTCCAACCTCCCTGCAATGAGGGGATTTTTGCACAAGGGTAAAACCTGATTGCCCTCTGTCTCAGAGTGGTGATGGAGAAGTTCTCTGAACTGACCGAGACAGGGGCGTAAGTCCTTTAAAAAATCTTCAGGTTTTACTTTTATCTGGGCAAGTATTTGCCATCTTGGAAAGATAAAAGTTTGTTTTTCACTGTATGGAGCTGTGAGATGAGAGTGTGGAGATGTACAGTCCTCCTTACTGTGTTGGAGTTTGATCTTCAGGAGTCACAGGGAAAACTCAGAAACATGTCAGATAAAGGAAAAGTCAGAAAAAGTCAGTTGGAGCCAGAAAGGGTGACTCATTTTTCTCTTTATGTGAATAATATGTTTCTTCCTGAGGGACACTACCTTTGGTGGACAGTGGCTGCTGAGGATCTTCTTAAAATGTGCTGAGCCTTGCGATGAGAAGTGCAGAGCTAGTATGTGCTTGCATCTTCCTAAAACTTTGTGTTGTCCAGCAACAGTGAAAATTACGGCACTAACTCATGGCTATTTGGAACATCTGGAGCCAAATCTTTCCTTGACCTGCAGAAGAGATTTGAGCGTGTAAATGCAAGCTCTTGCCCACGGCTTTTGTGGCAGAGTGTGGTAAACGAAGAGCGAGTTAAAAAGGGAAACGAGACAACAAGCGGCTCTGTGGCTTTTACATCCGCGCCCTCCTCTGACCCCGTCTGTGGCTTTATTGGTGGGAGGGGAAAAAAAAACAACTCTAAAATCCAGCATAAGCGAGCACATCAGGAGAGGAAAAACCTTCCCATATTTACTCTCGGTAGACTATTAAACAACACCAGGCTATTAATTTGGATTTTGAGTCTTCACTAAAGCCCATAAAAGCGCACAGTTGTCAAATGGAGTTCATTTTAATTTCCTTTCAATCACAGTAAATTATTCAGGTGATAAATCAGCTGGGGCAGCCTCCTGGCTGTAATAGAAACCCTAATTCCTGGCTAATTATCCAGCCCATTGCTGCCAGCAGATCAATACCCCTACCGAATGGAAAGGGCGCGGGGTCCGGGCGGCAGGGTGGTGGAGGGACGGCAGATGGGAGCGCGGCGGGCGCCCGTGACCGCGGCAGGGGGTCAGGCCGCGCAGAGCTCCCTGCTGCTCCCGCTCTCTGTAGGGGGACCTGTCCCTTCCGGGGCGGGAACACCTTCTGAACATACCTAGATCAGTGTCGTCATGCAGTATATTTTTCCTCTTTGAACAAGAAATATTTTTCTGTATTTTTAACATAAAATATTTTCAAAAGACATTGGATTTGTGTAGCAGTTGTTTTTGTTCCTTTACAACCCAAAGTGGGGTGCTGTGTCCCGGGCAGCACGTGTGTGCTGCAGAGATGCGCTCGCTACTGGTGCCGCCCATCTCCACTGGCTGGTGGTGAGCGCGGGCAGAGACGGGGAGAGTGTCCTTTGAGGGGCTACTCAGAAAGAGATCTCAGGCTGGTAATGTTTTTTCTTGCTGAATAGTACCTTTAAATGACGGCAAAATTTAAAGAGGTTACAAAAATAGTGGAGAGGACCACTGGTCAGCTGTGACAGAGCACTTCACCGGGAAAGAGCAGCGGCTCTCTGGAGATGGGAGTTGCACTTACCACATCTGCCTGCATGAGGTGCTGTTCAAGGGCTGCTCCGTGCACAAAGCCCTTCGAGCCCTGAGATGATGCTGCCTGCGTTTCACAGGCAGCCATCATCCCGGCGAAATACCAGGGTTATTCTGCAGAGGTAGAGCTGCTCTGTCCGCCAGCATCCCCCGGGTGCTCGGGGGAGCTCAGAGCTTTGCACTGCCCTTGGCTTCTGGAGGATGAGCCTCCAGGAACCCCATTCCTGTTCACCGTCGCCATGGTTGGTTGCTTATTTGCACTACGGTGGTGCTGGGGGGGGCAACAGGCAGCACGGGGCTAAGAGCGCTGCGCACTCACTGTCTGGGGAAAGGGGACGTCCCCGGAGGCTTTGCTGTCTGGATGGGGGAGACGAGTGATGTCTGGGGAGAGGGAAGCAGTTTCACAGAATCACAGCATCCCAGACTGGTGGGGGCTGGAAGGTCCCTCTGGAGCTCCCCCATCCCACCCCCACCAGAGCAGGGGCACCTCCAGCAGTGGCACAGGACGGCGTCCAGGCGGGTTTGGGATGGCTCCAGAGGGGGAGACTCCCCCACCTCTCTGGGCAGCCTGTGCCACTGCTCTGCCGCCCTCACAGCAGAGAAGGCCCTCCTCAGGTTGAGATGGAACTTCCTATGCTCCAGTTTGTGATGGATGGAGACAGAAGTAATGGGTGAGAGCACTCCAAGAGGCGGTGGGGAAGCAGGCTGGCCAAACCAGCTCCAGCAAGAATTTAGGACAGTTTTGGCAAAAGAGATGCTGAAGGCTCATACCAGCTGCCCATCCACCACACTGCGGGAAGGTCCTGCCGCTGCCCACAGGACTCCGTTGAGGCATCTTCTACTCTGGACTTGTCTTACGGGCTTCCAGGAGCTGTTTTCATGATGGTTCACTATCAAAGCCTCCTAGAAGAGCGACAAAAGAGAACTTACCAAGGGCTGAGGATCCACTTTGTGTGCTTTCTTCTTTCTCCAAGGTAAGAAAGTCGAAAACCAACTCATGAGCAGAAAGCCTTTTCGTGTAGAACAGCAGCAGAAAGCACAGCTCCTTGGTCCAACACCTCCCGTTCGCATCCTTGCCGCTCTGCCCTCCCTTACAAGTGGCTTTTTTTGTGCATGAGCTTCGGAAGACTGCACAGAATTCCCCGCGTGTGCCGCCGTGTTGTGACATGTCGTGTTGGGTGGTGACAGGCTGTGTTGTGCAACAGCAGGTATTTCGTGTGACAGGGGGGCTGTGGTGGCGGGGAGTTACGCGGGGACGCAGCGTGACAGGAGCCGCGTGCGCTGCAAACGCCTCTCTGCATTGGCACCGTCTCTGCCGAGAGCACCCTGCCGCTCTGTGTCTGTGTGAGCCGGGGCTGGAATGGAAACCTCTGGTCTTTCAGTGAGCAAAAGAGGTGGGAAGAAGCCCTGGTGGGGTAACGCGAGGGATGCCTGCTCTCCGGTCCAGGCGGAGAGACAGGGTACCGGGATTTCAGGGGTACCGGGATTTCGGGGTGTGTTTGCGAGACTGGAGCTCTCCCGGTGCCTGTTAGTTTGTTGGAGGGGCCTCAGCGATGGATGGGGTTTGTGCCAATGCCGCGTCCCCCTGAGCCTGCCGTGTTGCGTTGATGCCCGGTGCTCGTCCCCGACTCATGGGGCTTCACCTGGGGACCACGACTGGCTCTGGCAGGGCAGAGCATGGGTCTGTTTCCCACCCAGAGGAGTCCTTGTCGCCTCCTCCTCTTGCCGCAGCAGGGAGGGGGAATCCCAAAATACCAAGGCAGATGACGCCTTCAGGAATTACAGTGCGTTCCTGGTTCTTAACACCCCCTTTTTTCCTCCTGGCTGCTCTCAGACATGACCATATGTGAAAACAGAGATTCCCCAGCGGAAGGAACAGCGTGCCCGGCTGTGTCTGGAGCTCTGACATCCCCTTTGTCCTCGTCTCTTTTCTCTGTGCTCTGTACAGAGGCGGTGGGGGATGTTTTTCCCCGGGCACGCTCCCCGGGTTGTGCGGAGGCTCGTGCGGAGGGGGTGTCGGTGATGTGCGGTGCAGCACCGAGGGCACCGTGGCCGGTGTGTCTCCAGCTGGGGATGCTTTGCCAGGCACCAAATTTCATCTCAGCACTTTGCACCAGCTTTACACCCGGAGCTCAGTGATGGCAGCGGAACCCAAAGTCCTGCAAAGGCAGTGGGGGGTCTCCTCCAGGAGACTTGGCACGGCTTCCGTCAGCGTGGCATGGAGCTGGGAAATTTGAGAAAAGCTTTCCCCTCCTGTTATCCTGCCAGAAGTGTCCACATTTCCTTGCAACTTGGGACCTGGCTTTGCGTAACTATATCTCTTTTTTCATCATGTGTTTTGTGGTAAATAACTATGGGGGTTTTTTCAGTTTAGAGAGATAAACGAGGTCTATCACATCAGCACGTTTTAAATAAAAACTCACACCTTCGTCTTCAGTGGAGTCTCCCTTCCAAGGTGTCATGTCACCAGCAGACAGATAATGGGGAGTCTGTCATTACAGAAGAAGTCACAGTCACCAGTCAAACAGTGGACTCTGCCCGAGAGCTGAAGGAGAGCAGTGATTTACTGACCACCCATCAGATTTTCAATATCACATCAAAGCGTAATATATGAGTAAGATAAGTAGAATTGTAATTGCTCATGTAGTCTTTGTCCCTTTGAAAAACAATCGGGGAGTCATCCGTGCTCTTTGCGGCACATGTGTGTGATGCTCCACTTGTATGGGAAAATAAGTGTGGAATCGTCCTGAAGCTGTGTGGGAAAAGACAACGTTATGCAATGGCAGGAGTTGGCCAAGATTATGTCACAGCAAAATTGACCAACCTCCTTATGTCTGTGTTAGACCTGCCAGAGAGCGAGAGACAAATCTGTGGGTAAACACACTTGCCCATTGATTTATTTAATGGCTGGCCCGCACACATTATGCTTGAGGGGAAGGGCTCGCACCAGCATTTGAAGAATGCAACGAGACTTCTCTTCTTAGTCCCTGGTAAATGTCCGGATCTTGCAGGCTTTGAATAGCTTCAAATGCAATTTCCACCCTTTGGTTTGGAAGTCGCTGCTGTCTCATGCTCGTTCTGTAGGCTTTCTCTAAATCTGCCTATCCCTTTAATCAGCAAAGGTCGGTTTCTCAGAGAACGCTCCCTGCACAGCGGTTGAACACCTGGAGATCTGGATGTGCTACAGCATTGTAGAAGGACCCAAACTCTTCATGGCAGTGGGAGTACAGGGAACGGGGGCATGAGCTGATGCAGGAGAGGCTCTGCAGGGTCCACGGGAGCACGTCTTCCCCCTGAGGACAGTCAGGCGGGGCATGGGTTGCCCACAAAAGTTGTGCAGTCTCCATTCATGGTGGTTTTCAAGACACAGCTGGATAAAGCCCTGAGCGACCTGGCCTGTCCCTGTCGCTGGCCCTGCTTTGAGGGACCTCTGGAGGTTCCTTCCAGCCTGGATTATCCCACAACCTCCATGTCCGGCTCTCTGCTCTTCATTCCAGCTGTTGTGGTGTGACTTTGTATAGTTGCAAGGGAAAATGTGAGAGGGGTGGTTGGGGTGGGAGAGGAGCACCTGGTTCCCGTGGTGTGCAGGGCAGATGGAGATCTCTCTGGGATGAGGCGCCCAGCGGCCCGAGCAGCCTGCGCGGTGCGTTTGCTGGGTTTTCAGGAGAATGCCGTCATTTTGGTTTGCCGTTTGTTTAGGAAGGGGTTGAATGACACAACCTACTGAAGTGGCTGTATGATGACAAAAAGCAATAGTGGAGCTAAGCCACTTCCAGAAAAAAGGGTTCATTTCAAAATTCCTCTCTACTCATATGAATAACGGTTTCTTGAAAATCTGGTGGCAGCAGAATTTGCTGGAATGAAAAAAAATAATTAAATCTGAAAGGACGGAAAGGCTGACATTAGGAGAGCAGCTTAACGTGTAGGGGGACGGTTCCAGCCCTGCTCCTCTCACCTTGAAAATATAATTGAATGAGGGCAACCCCAGACGGGCAGGGTTCCCTCTGCTCATTCTCCGTCCTGCAAAGGTCCCCTCCGGGGTCAGGGCTGACCTCAGCTCTGGGTCGGCCCGGCGGAGCCATGCCCGGAGCGCTGGAGGGAGCGGGGCGCTGGAGGCAGCGGGCGTCTTTCCGAAACGGGAGCTGCAGAGTGGAACCGGGCAGAAAAACTGCGCTTTTCAAATGCTGTCTTTGGCTAAGAGCGTTTGACCGGTTATTGAGACCTGCCTAAATAATTAAACCACACAATGAAATAACGGATAAAATTTAGGTAGACAACAAATTGCCACCAGATTGTGTGGCTGACAAGTGGTTTTCCAAGCCTTGCCAAGTTGTGAGGCTTTGCACGAGCGGGAGTTTCTGTTGAAGGCACAGACCCTGCGCCCGTGTTTTCCATCAGGCAGGTGGTCGCTCTCTGCCTCTTGGGACTGCAGAGAGGAGTTTGGAAGTGTGACCCCAGATACACTTTGGGCAGAAAAATGGGGGCGGCTGTCGGGGTGGGAGAGGCGCTGGGGTGATGCCGGCAGAGGGTTCCCCACCGGTGGATGCCGTGTCCTCGCTGTGATGTTTCGCTGCGTGTGCAGCGCTCGGACGTCTCAGCGCAGCTGACGTGTGAGCCGCAAAACGATGATTATGGCAACTGCGGCGCGTCTGGCTGAACCTGTCTTTCCCACAGAGAATGTTTTGATAAAAACTGAAATGTTTCACTGAAAGCTGTCACCTTTGATGATTTTTCTGCGTAGGAAGTCCCTCACTGGAGCCTTTCTGGGCAGCGAGGAGGTGCAGAGCCTCCAGCAGCGGCAGGCTGCGGGTGTCATCAGACACTCTTTACCCACAACCAGCACCCTATAGGTGTTCCATAGGTACCGTATAGGTACCACACTCTTTGGTCAGCCTGCCTCTCTTTTGCTTTGTTTTCTATACCTGGGTGCAGACAATTTCTGATGTTCCTGGGTGTTTTTTTCTGAAGATGAGGAGCCGGTTTCCCCGTCCCACGGGCAGGCAGGGTGGATGGGGCGTTGAAGCGCAGAAGCGGGTGTCTCGGGGGTGGGCGACGCTGCCCTGTCCCCGAGGGCAGACCCTCCTTCTCTGCTAGCGCCGTGTCCCAAAGCCTCTGGACCTGCTGCTGATTGGGTTGGTTGTCAGCAGGTCTCTGCTAATTAGCAAAGGGGACAAACAGCTCAAGATTTACCCCACGAGATCGGTGGGGTTCTGTGCCCGTCCATCCTCACTGAACGTCTCGGCAGAGCACTGCGTCATCCCCCAGGTTTCCCCTTCCCAGTGTTTCCATTCCCACAGACCGTGCATGCAGCACCCATGACAGGGATGGAGCGTCCCCGTCCTCTGCATCCCCTGAAGCCCTCCCCGGCACGTCCCCTTCACTGCACGAAACGCTCTGGTCCAGGGATCGGTGCTGGGGCCGTCGCATCACCCACTGTGCACAGCTTGTCCCCCGGGGAGTTCGGTTCCTGCTGCCTCTCTAACCCCCCGCCCCCAAGGATGCGTGACGAGAAAGTGCTTCATAAATCTGCAGAAAACAGATTTTGTCCTTACATTTCTGGCTTTTCCGTAAACATGCCATAAGGAAAACTGGCTTGCAACATTGTGGCCCTTCTCACTCCAGTGTTGGGCACAGGTGAAGAAATGAAAGAAAAAACATGGAAAAATATGATTGTGGTGTGGGTTTTTTTTGTTTGGGATTTTTTTGGTTGTTTTTTTTTTTTTAATGAGTTCAGTTCCATGTTGGGGATTTGATGGGGAATTGCAGAGAAAGTTGCCACCCCCGTAATGGAAAAAAGCAGACTCCTGACCCCCGTAGGGTCACCAGGCTCCCATTGACACCAACGGGAAAAGTGCAAGTCTTTGGAAAACGAAGGTGTGTTTGTGTCCAGCTTTGAAAGTGGCCGGAAATTTGGGAGTTCATGGGTTGATAGGGGTTTGTTTTGCAACACGCCACAAAACGCAGCAAACTCCGGGGGTTTCCCTGTCGGCGTCCACCCGGGCAGAGGCGGTGGGAAAGGATTCTCAGATGGCGTTTCTGAAGTACCTTCAGGTGGTGTATCTGAAAGCATTACGGAACGCAAACGTTCTTGCAGATTTGCACAAAGACTTCTCGAGTGTCAGGAGCCGTCGGTGGGATGGGTTGAAGGTGTGGTGATACTGATTTGAACTTCACGCACATGCCGAGTGTGCCTTCGTACTTCTGCTCTGTATTTCTCTATAGGGAAATACTCGACCGCGCTGCCGGCCGTGTTTCCTGCCCTGCTCACCCATGCCAGGCGCTGCGGGGGAGGCAGTGACAGAGGGTCGTGCATTTTCCCTCCTCCTGTGGCTGAAATTGTTATTGTTGGGGGTGAAAATGTCAAGTTGAGGTCCTGAGAAGTAGTGGGTTTGAGGAGTATCTCATGGTCATGAGTGGCCTAAAGGGATGACGCGCTGGGTCTGCAAAAATCAAACTGCTGTTTCCAGCAGGGTGGGGTGTGTTACGCTTTATTTTGACTGTGTGTGTTACACTTCCTTTCAATTTTTCGGCACTGTGTGTAGGATGGTGGAGGCTGCTGGCAGAGGACGGGTCGGTCGGTGCTGGGGAGAGAGGAGCCGTGGGGAGGGGGG
>NW_009649572.1:57461-60921 GCF_000708025.1 Charadrius vociferus
GTGGGGCGGGTGGGGGCGAGGGGTGGCCGGGACGGGCATTTGGTGGACATAGGAGGCGTCCATCCCCCCGACGCCTGCCCAGACACCACAGGCACTGTTCGAACCTTGCTCATATTTAGTCTGCCAGCTCTGCCTGGGAAATAGTAACAATAATAATAAAAAAAATAAAAGGAGGATGCTTTCAGCAGCAAGCGCGGGCTGTTTTCTGCGCTGCTGTTCCGCGGGGTTTTGTTGCTCGCTGCGGGCAGCCGTGGTGCACGTGTGTGTGTGCGCGCGCGCGCGTGTGTGTGTGCACGTGTGTGATTTACTGGCCTGTGCAATGCCACACGTCTTTAAAATTACAGTGAAAAAATGCTGAAATAATTCCTACAAAGAGAGGCTCCTATTACGGCGAGAGGAGCGTGGACGTCATGATTTATTATTATTTATGGTCCCAGGGCCTTGTTTATGCACGATGGGTTAGGTGCTCAGGATAGAAATGCCATTATGCAAATGACATTGAATGTCCTTACTGAGCCTAAATAATTTTTGTGTTGGACGATTAAACCTCATCTGTTATTGATATGGGCTGCAGTCGGGCTATTAAAGAGTCCCAACAGTACTTACTCCCAGTAATGGGAAAATTGAGAGGAAGAGGCTAAACAATTGCCTCAAGTGTGCCGTGATTGTCTGGTAGGAGTGGAACATAACGAACCCCCTGAATGGAAATCGTGTTTACTACTTAGGGATAAATAAAAAGGGAGAACATGCAATAAATTACGCTTTGTGATGTGAATCGGCGCACCAGAGAATTTGCGTACTTTCAATTTATTTATTTGAATTTTTTTTTTTAATTTATTTCTTTTGTTTGGGGGGGTGGTGGGGAGGGTGGGATGTGGATGCCCGGAGCAGCCCAGGGAGGATTCCCGCAGCGCGTGCCCCCGGCCGGGCAGCTGGGGAGAGCCGTCCTCCTCGGCAGCCGTGCCGCCACCGCGCCGTCCGCTTTGACACAGCTGTGCGGTCACATTTTGATCAGTGTTGATAGCTTATGAATTCCAAAATTGACAAAATTTACAGAAAAATGAGGATAATCCATCTTCCTTAGCAGCCTGTCAGGAGCTGGCTATACTTCATAATCTTCAATTACAGATGCTATTTTCAGACATTTACATGCAGATATTAGAACAAAATGAAAATGAGAAACAAAGAGCGAATGGAAATGCAGCTATTTATATGTATAAAAGAAAAACAACAGGTAAATTCTAGGCATTTAGATTGGATTTGGGGGTCCCTTCGGAAAATCTGAGAACGGCCACGTCCGCTTATGGATTGCTCCGTGGAAATGTGAAACGTAGCATGTTGTTTCCCACATGCAGATAATCTGAAGATTGGGTCACAAACAGGTCAGTTATTCTGAAGTATGAGGGTAAACGTGTTCATGGCGGGGTGCACCAGCTAATTCCCGCTGTCTTCCCAGGAATCTCCGGGGATGTGCACAATTCTGATTGGATTTGGGCTAAAGCAAAGCAC
Source organism: Charadrius vociferus (assembly GCF_000708025.1). Classification (NCBI taxonomy): domain Eukaryota; kingdom Metazoa; phylum Chordata; class Aves; order Charadriiformes; family Charadriidae; genus Charadrius; species Charadrius vociferus. The sequence goes on from NW_009649572.1 coordinate 58,971, forward strand.
AGCTGTCATTTTTTTAAAAAACGTGTATGTTTTGTGAAAGGGTGATTCAGAAATACTCCGTTTAAACCCGGGGTAAAAGATGGTACTGCTGAAATCAAACTTCCGTGCCCTGTGAGACAGCGAAGAGCTCGACGTTGCCGAAAACGAAGAGAAATGGGGGTTTGGCCCCCATTAGCTGTGTAAATAGCTTTTACCCCAAAGCCGGATGGTGTCGGTGACCGCGGTGGGCAGCGCAGGGAGCGTGATGTGAGTTATGGATCGCAGGGGTGGCAGGCAGGCGGCAGCGGCCAGGCTGTGATATATGGGTTTTCGGGTGCCTTCCCCATCCGCATCCGAGGCGGCTGAGGAGGAGGACGGTAGAATGGATTTTCTATTCCCATAAAATTTGAGGCAGAGCAGCACTGGTGTCCGTGCAGCTGCGAGTGGCGCTGGGTCTCTGAAAGCCTGGGGAGATTAATTAGGGCTGGTTTGGATTAAGCTCTCCAAACCATATCTAAATGTTACAATTTTTTTCCCTTTGTCAGGCTGAGGTGGGGGTTTCCATGGACAGCCTTCCTGGTGTCCGCCACTTCTGTCTTTTTTTGTTAATTTTAAAGTATTACGATGCGATGACTTGGAGATGCAAGGTACGGATGAGGTCTGGCTTGCTGCTGCTGTGCGGGGCGAGCGGGGGGTTTGGTGGTCGCGACCTGGGAGACAGCACTGCGCCTTTTGGAGACCTCAAATTAAAATCTGTCTGGCGTAAAAGAGGAGAAGCACTGTTTCTGGCAGCGGTGGTGCTCTGCACTGCACCGGTCCTGCAGCCGTGGGCAGGGCAAGGCGGCACGAGCTGCAGGAGCTCTGCCGCGTCCCGGAGCCCCCAAGCCAGCGCGGAGCTCCGAGGGTCCGAATCTGTTGTGCTGCTGCTGCGTCCTGAGCATCCCCTGCGACAGCAGGCGTCGCGTCACGCCTGCCGGGTGTTTTGCAGGTGTGATTTGGAAAACTGAGCAGATGCAAAAAGCAACACGTGCGAGTCCTGTCGAGTCCTTCTGATGGCCGCTTGCCCCGTGCAGCAGACCCCCCGTTCCTGCCTTTGCTTGGCGTGGTCTCTGGAGGGGGGAGTGTGGTCTGCGCCCCCCAGGAGGGACAGGGCAGGAGGGGGGTGCATCTGTCCCGCGCCGCCCTGGTGGCAGCAGGGCTTGTCCCGGTCCGTGGACCTCCCTGAGTTTCCCACGCCGGCACCCCCGGAGCAGGCTGTTTTAGGCAGTCTTGTTCCCCACTGTGTGTCCAGGTGTGCCGGCTACTTTGGGATAACATTCCAGGCACTTCTCAGAGAGAAAATTGGTGTACATGTAGGGTGGGTTGACCTTTCGGTGGGTCACACTCGAGCATCTTCTCTAGGAAAAGCGCAGGGTGAAGCGGGTGATGGGGTGTATTGCCACGTCACTGTAGTGCAGTTTTAGGCAGTCTTGTTCCCCACTGTGTGTCCAGGTGTGCCGGCTACTTTGGGATAACATTCCAGGCACTTCTCAGAGAGAAAATTGGTGTACATGTAGGGTGGGTTGACCTTTCGGTGGGTCACACTCGAGCATCTTCTCTAGGAAAAGCGCAGGGTGAAGCGGGTGATGGGGTGTATTGCCACGTCACTGTAGTGCAGCAGGCGATGGCAGAGCCTGCCTCCAGCACGCTATGTAAATTGTTTGAAAATGGTACCAAAACACTCCTGCACCCCTGTTTCCTCCGTCTGCCCATCACCTCCCCTGCCCTGGGGGGTCGTATTTAGAATTACAGCTTTGGCAGCGGAGCTGGATGTGAAGCTTCTCCCAGCGCAGACACCTTCCCGTTGGCGCTCTGCAGTGCGGGGAAGGAGCGTGCAGACCCTGCTGCTGTGCCGGGGGGTGAGGAGCTGCCCATGGGCACCCGGAGACCACCCCGCTCCTCGCCACCCCGGCTGGGCGCTGTGCCTGCGGGG
>NW_009649572.1:61115-61560 GCF_000708025.1 Charadrius vociferus
GCCATCCCAGCTGTTCCTTCCCGGCGGTGGTGCCAGCTCGCCGGTGGAGGACCCAAATCTGAGACCCCTTCTGCTGCTCCCCGAGGGGCTGGGGAAGGTCTCCATGGGGCAGTGAGGTGAGGGGCTGCTCCGCTGGCGCTGCCTCCCCCTGAGGTTTCTCCTTTCTGGACGGGGCATCTGGCAGGACGGGCTCTGCCAGGGGGAGCAGGGAGAGGGGACGCTGCTGTGCCCCTCGCCGGTGGGCGAGCACCCGGCGTGGCAAACCCTCCATGCTAGCCAGGCGGGCCGCTTCGTCAGGGGTGCCGTGATCGCCCGGCCCCTGCCTGGGGTGAGGAGGGGCTGCGGGCAGCGTGGTGGGCTCCGGGGTGGAGGCTCTTCTGCTCTTCACCCATGGCTCCCCGCCCCTTGGGGGCCAGGAGGGGCCTTCTTCTGGCCCCTGCGGCGT
>NW_009649572.1:62416-78332 GCF_000708025.1 Charadrius vociferus
GGGGGTTTGCAGGCGGCAGGGGCCCGGAGCGGTCCCGCTTGGGTTTGTGTGAGGACTGGCAGCCCCAAAAGCCGCTTTTGTCTGTGGGGTTTGGCCGTGCCACCCCCGGCCCCATCCCCGCGTGTCACCCAGCCCGTAGCACAGCCGGCTGCTCGCCCTGCCTGCGCTGGTGGCCACGCTCACCCCCTGCCCCCGGGGAGCGGAGAGTTGGTGTGCTGCAGGAAGATACAGAGAGGTCTCCTAGTCTGGATGTGGTGCGGTTACGGCTTTCTTAGAGCAGCAGGGGCAAAGTGCAGCGTCCTGACCCAGGGACTGACTGGTGTGTGCTCTTCCCCAGACGTCAGAAACACCACACAGCAGCGCACAGGGACAGCTTTTTCCTCTGCGGCGCTGCCGCCCCGTCCCGCGCCACTGGTGCATCGCCGCCTGCCCCGGGTGTCCCTGCAGAACTCCAGCCCTGCTCCTGTTCCCTCAGTGTCTCGTTGGATCAGGGCTTTGGGGAGCCAAAAAACCCAGAGGTGCCACCACAAGTGCACGTACCCAGCACAGGGGGAAGGTGGGATTGCGGACATAGGGCAGCATGGAGTGGTGTGGGAAGGCTGAAGAACACTCCGTGGTAGGACGTGGAATTGGGGAGAAGGTGTTTTGTTTGCACTCGGAGGAAGGAGGAAGGCCGGGAGCATCGCTGGTGTCCTCCACGGAGGAGCAGTGCTTGGGGGCTGTCCTCCCCAAGGCGCAGAAGTGGGGCTGAAGCAGAGCTGTGGGTCTGAGCACTTTTGAGGTGGTGGTGGTAGAAGAGGGGGGCTGAGAGCGCGAGGACAAAACGCGAGGGCACGGAGGATGTCTCAGGAGGAATACGCTGAGAGGGCTGAGGAACAGGATGAGTTTAATGCAAAGGTTGGGGGGGAACACAGGAGACGTGTCCGCACTGAGAACCCTTTGGTCCAGAGCACGCTGTAGTGCTGATCGGTGGCCAAGGGAGGGGACAGGGTGGCCAGCAGATGGTTGCTGGCAGAAAATCTATGACATGCTCATCTGCAAGAGATTTGTGTGGGGGATCCTTCACGCTGACAGGGTGTACTCGTGCCTCATGCAGATTGCATCCTCAGAAGAAATGTGTTAATGCAGACCTGCTAATATGGGGTTTTCCATGTAAATTAACTTCTCTTTGAGTGAGAACTGAGCAACAGACAAACAGATATGTCTGACCCAAAGTGTTGAGCTCATGGCAAATACCAGATTGTGTGCTGGGTTCTCAGATGCTTCACGGGGTCCTGGGTTCCCCTGCGTTGCTTCAGCTCCGCACAGCTTCTGTGTTGACTTAGTCAGCAGAAACACCAGGGATCAGCCTTGGGGTGGTTGTTCTTCGGTTTGTCTGTTCCTATTGCTGTTCTTCACTTGAAGTTGTCATCCTCCAGTTGATACAGGCATGATTATGATCTCACAGATAAGGGATTAAAACTTGAAGTGCAAATAGCAACGGGGAAGGGAGAACTCTGAAAGGAAACTTCCCAGTTTTGTGCGAATGATCCTGCCATAAGAAATCATGGAAAAGGGCAAATGAAGATAAGCTTTTTGCCACATACGTGGAAGTCCTTCTGGATGTATGGATTGGCCTCACCTGCTGTAGATTGCCATAATTATATGGACTTCTGCAGGGTTATAGGACAGAAGGAGTCTGATTTCTGAGGACGTGTGCTCATTTACCATAGCTTCAACTAATCAGATTTAAAAATGTCCATGAGATAAGAGAGCATCCTTGCACCAGTCAGGTGATTTGTTTTTAAATAATTTGGATTTAGAAACAGTTGGCTTCAAATCCATCTATTAAGCAAATACTTTTATTTATGTGCACTTCATCTCTGGTGAGATGACGAGGAAATGCAGCATTCCCAAGAGAAGGGGAGAAGTGGGACACCCTGTTCCCACCTGCTCGTTAGTGCATGTCTCTTCAAGCACTGAAATAAGGAGAGTTCAGGTTAACTGGCACAAATACTTTTTCTGTAACAAGCAAGTAACTTGCACTCAGCAGGTACAGCCCCCAGTTACTCTACAAAATCTCTTCTTTAAGGAAAACCTTCTTACACATTGATGAGTTTTGCTTTGGTTTTATAAAGCAAGCCCATTCGGAGGTTCTCTGAGAACATCGGTGATAAGCACAGACCCGTTTATTGAGTATTTTGAATGCTTAACAGCCCCGTGTAAGTGGGCATTGCCTTCGAAACTGACTGAACAAAGGGTTTTTTGAGTTCTGTGTTGCATCTACTTTTTGTCATACAGGCAGAAGCTCTTGAATAGTAAATTTATTGCCGCTAAAATGCCTTTTGTTTCTTTTTCCAGGCAACTGAATACTCAGCCATGGCATCGTTAGCTGGTGGATTAGATGACATGAAGGCCAATATAACCAGCCCTACTTCTGCAGATTTGGGAGCGAGCGTTCCCGGGCCTCAGTCATACCCTATCGTCACAGGTAAGCAGTGGTCCAGCACCGATAAGTGGTGTGCGGTGTGTGTGTGCGCATGGCAGTGTGATGCCCTTTACGGAGAGTAGCGTCAGATGTGCAGTCATTTGCTCAAAAAGTCTCTTTTTAAGTGCGATTTCATAGCAGCCTTGTTGAGTCAGGTGCGTGGCTCGCATAGATCAGTAGCGTTTGCTTGGAGCCAACAGATGAAGCATCCGTCCCTCTTGTCCAGGATGGGGTACGTCCCTGCACCCCAAACCTGCATCCTGCCCACCAGCACATAACCCCAAAGCAGAATGCTCCCCTCTGCTTTTGGGCTTTGCTGCTCATTTTTCATGAAGGCGCTTGGCAGGTTTGACTGGATGTGGTTTTTATGACAGTTTAAACCAGCCTGAATTTTGGATGCTTTTGATTCCCACAAATGCACGTGTTTTATACCATTTCTGGGATTGGAGTTGTGCACCAGGGCTGAGCATTTAAATGAAAAGCAAAGGTTGTTTTTGCAAGGAATGCAGCGTCATCTGCGTTTATGTAGCACGCACAGGGTGAGAGATAAGGGACAGCTGGAATTTGATAAATGCTTTGGTCACTTAGTTATTTGGGACTGACCACATTGCGTGGAAAGAGATTATGAGAATTATGGGAATCAGCAAAGAGGGATGTTAACGTTTAAAGCTCTGTGTTTCATATGCATGTTACCTCTGTGTGTTACTTCTGTCCTTGTGTCTAACCTGTGCAGATTTCCTCATCAAATTTTCTCTGTTTTGCCAAAGATGATCAGATTTTACTTGTTTACTTTGTTGCTAAAGGGAAAGGTGATAATGTTTTTAGAATAGTACTACTGTGTCTTGAAAGCGTTATGATCTCATCTAGCAGGAGAGCAGTTTTGAAAATGAGTGTTGTAAAATTGTTTTAACTCCATGTGGTGTCAGTCTTTGGTTATTATTGCCAAAAATTTGGAGTATTCAAAAGAAAATAAAAAATTACATGAACTGTAAGGAAATCCATGTTTACCTTGAAGTGGGAGGAGAGACACTTCTCGAAATAACTGCGCAGTACTGGGTGGGTGGTTCGAGCGATAGACTCGTAGATAAGAAAGGTGTCCAGGGTTGGATGGATGGATGGAAAGAGGGACTTTTGGGCATGTGTGGCTTACAACTGGTAGGGAGATAGAGCATAGATATAGATATATTTGTAGAATCATAGAATCATAGAATAGAAGGGATCTAAAAGGAATAGGAAAGAAGGAACATGAACCATTGTGTTTGGGGTTCTAAGCCAGCCATACAGCCTATGAAAGTTAAAAAGAAATGTCTCCTAAAGCAAATTATTCTGTAATTGTTTGCTACAGAGCTCCTTGCATCTTACTTTGAAGCCTGAAGTGCTGCTCGTTGCAAAAGACCCCGGCTGCCTTGGCACATCACGGGTCTCCTGTTGCCCTTTGTTCATCTGCTGGGTGTTTGTCTCGTGCTCGTCCAAGCCCATGAGAAGCCTGATGCCCTGTTAGAGGCACGTGTGCTCTGCTGATGAGCGCAGCCCAGCAGCACGTCAGACTGCGCGAGCGGGTGCTGTGGACGTGGCTCTGTGGGGCTCTCCCACCCGGACCACCCGCAGCTTCCAGCGCGGGACAGGACCTGATGGGGGCCATGGCCTGTGGGGAAGCAAATAGCAAGAAATTACTGAGCTGCACTATGAAGGAGTGAAAGTTAGGAAGGCAAGGTGATAGAGAAGCTGAGTGCTTCCCCGCTTCTGTCTTCTTCTAAGGAACTGCCCATCCAGGATCTGCAACTGGCCAAAATCAGGGTCAGCCAAAAGCTGTTGCTTGATTTGATACTTCAGCAGCGCTTCTTCTTCTGTGCTGGTTCAAGCACTTATCGTGCTTCTTGGGTTACTAATTCCTGAGAGTTCAGTGAGCTGACTGGTCGCGTTTGCTAGAGCAAAACGAGCTACAGAAGTGGTGCTGCGGAGCTTGTTACAGATTTTGCGTGGGGTCTCCCTGTGACATTACCTACACCTGAGCAAAAGTTCCAAATGTTAAATTTAGTAGTTGTCATCAAAAACGTGGAGCAGGCTTTATGAGTAGCAAGCCTAGAAAAAAACTGCCTTGGTCTTAAATGTGACAGGGTGAGAGCTACAACAGAACACGTTTTACAAGGCAGTAGGTATTTATATCTTTAATTTGATATTGCTGTAGAGTTTTCTAACACCTGCATTCATAAAACTTAGATTTACACGAGCATATCAAAACCCTTTAAAAATCTATGCCTTCTGATAGGTTTTCGGAGAGGATTGTCTGACCGTTATCCTCCCTTTTCCTTTTGTAACAGCCGTAGCAACTGTCTTGTGCTGCTCATGCTCTGGAGCGCCCAGACGCTGCCGGCACGATGGGGGCCCTGTAGCGCTGGGCACGTGTCGTACGCCCACGTCGTGCTCTCTGCCCTGAGGGTCCCTGTAGGAGCTGCGGGGACCTGCAGATCATCAGGGGCAGGAGGATTTAAGCAGCAAGCCATACTTTGCAACGTGCAAGGCGCACTAAGTTACGGCACGCTTGGTGATGTATTTCTTACCACAGCTCTGGACAGACCTCCATTTTCTCCCAAGAATTAAGGCACTTTTTCAGTCACGCCTCTTTTCCCACCCTGTTTCCTTGGTGGGTTAGGGAATTAGAAAGAGGAAACGCATTTATTCACCCTTTTTCACTTGTAACCAAAGGCTGTGTATTGCTGCTGGCCTTTCCTCTGTAGTAGATACCACTGAAAATTAGAAGGAACTGGGCCAAGTGCGAGGTCCAACAAACATTTGCTAGCACATCGTGTACTCTGCCTTCTGGGAACTTTTTTGTTGTCTGTGGTCTGACCAAAGCTATGGTAAAATTGAGTGGTTTCGTGTTCCTAGGTTGGGGCTGGGGTGGGTGATTGGGTTTACATGGTAGATAAGGCAGGCAACACCTGGAAGAAGGTTGGCTTCATATCAGCCCCGCTTTGGTGGTCAGGAGCTGACTCCTGAGAGAAGCCCTGCCAGAGCCAGGTCCTGGACCTCGGCAGGCCAGAGCTGGAGCCTCGCAGATCCGTGATGGCATTTCTCCTGCAAACTGCTCCTCGTTGGAGGAGGAATGGCCAACCTGAACTCCAGTCTTTTCTTGAGATTCAGAAGGTTGAATTGCTTTTCATTTCTTCACCCTTTTTTGTGTGTTTCCGCGCTTCCTCGTTCCAGACAGGCTGTCCTGTGATGCGTCCAGGCAAACTGAGAGCAGGAGACTGAAAGCCTTGAGGGACAACCTGTTTCGGTCACAGGTGTGTTTTCAGCTGTAAAAGCGAGGGGTGGATGGATGAAGCTCCACAAAATGTCCAAAGTCTGTGTCTGGTGGTGCTAATGGCTTGAGAAGTTGACCTCACTTCTCAGTTGACATTTCAGGTTATAAACACTGTTACAGCTTCACTGTCATGAGACCAAGAGCTGCTTCAAGCACTGGCAAGTGAGTTGTAGTATCCATAAAAGCCTGTTGGTGGGAAACCTTATTTGTATCAGGAACTCTTCTGGTGCGTGTGAAGCAGAGTGGCGAACATGTGATTGCATGATGCTTCAACAGAGAGCGGGGCTGTCGGTGGGAGTGGGGCTGAAAAGCCGCATTTCTGGGAGCAAAGAACGTGAAATATGACATACAAGGGTTTTGACTAATAACACTAATGTCCTTTTGATAGCTGCTATCTGCCATGCAAGCTTAATCAGTTTTTATGAGAAAGTCTGGAGGCTTTCTGGGCTGCCATTTGTGAAGAGACCAAAGTCTAGTCTAGTCTTTTGTCAGTCTTCAGTCTGTAAGACAGATCATAAAAGAATTTAATGCAAATAAAGCTGGTAACGGAGGTCCTAAGTGAATTATTATCACAGTCTTTCATTGTTCTTGTTGCTGGGATGTGGTGCGGGCAGCAAAGCAGCATTGAGGCTGGTGGTGCAAAGGATCCTCTGTGATCTGTTGGTAGAAAGTGTAAGATTTCTGTTTCTTAGCAAGCTGGTAGATCAAAACATTGGGGATGCTTTTTGTAGACGAAAGTGTTGCTTAAACATTGGCATTCATGCCAGCATTTGCTGCTTGAATATGTCTACGGAAAAATCTAGCGACAGTTCTCAGTACCACTTCATCTGCCAACTCCACTGTGTTATGGACCACCAGCCAAAGCTCTGATTAGAGGACCACTCGATTTCTCTCCATCGTTTTTATGCCACATTAAATATTAAGTTTAAAAAAACCCACCTTCCCTTGCTGCTTGCTGCCACGGTCCATAAGTGCTCTCTCCATTTACAAGCCAATGACACGTGCCCAGCTCATTACTGCTGTAGTCAGCAGTTTCCAAGCAGCCCGTGATTGTTACTAATTACCTGCAGATGCATTTTCCCTGCTCCGGCTTGCTGATTTCAGCGTGGTCGGTATCATTTTGAGAGGACAAAGTCGTGCGAAGCTGACACCTTCATGTCTCTCTGGCATGGCGCAGAGGGCGGATCGACAGACCCGGGGGCAGACCGGGCTGCACAGTCAGTTTGCATTAGCAGAGCGCGGGGCGGCTGTCGGCCGGTCTCATCCTGGGACAGAGGACCGCGTTTCTCTGCGGTGGGATCCGACGTGAACTCTGTGTCACTCCACTGAAAGCAGCAGCACAGAGGAAAGCATTGGCCGTGGGCTTCGGTTTTGTTCCTCCAGCAGAAGTTGGAGCAGGGGACCCTTGCCTTAGGATCATGGAATCATAGAATGGTTTTGGTTGGAAAAGTCCCTTAAGATCATCAAGTCCAGCCGTTAACCCAGCAATGCCAACCCCACCAGTAAGCCATGTCCCTCAGCACCACATCTACCCGTCTTTTAAATACCTCCAGGGATGGTGGCTCCACCACGTCCCTGGGCAGCCTGGTCCAGTGCTTCACAATCTTTTCGGGCAAGAAATTTTTCCTAATACTCATCCTAAACCTCCCCTGGAGCAGCTGGAGTCTGTTCCATCTTGTCCTGTATTGCCCATTCCTTGGGAGAAGAGACTGACACCCCCCCCCTCGCTACACCCTCCTTTCAGGGAGCTGTAGAGAGCGATAAGGTCTGCCCCGACCCTTCTCCTGCCCTGGGACATCTCCATCACCGTTTCCTCGCCTGTTCCTCCTGGTCGCTGCCAGGGCCCTCTCCGATGCACTGGCTCCCGTCCTGCGGCAGCTGTGCTGATGCGCAGTCTGCAGTGCGTTTCACGGCTTACGTGCCCCTGCAGGGGGACCAAGACTCGGCCACGTATGGACAGGGCATTCCTTATGCTCCACACTCAGCCTTTGAACTACACCACGGAAGGAGCGTTACCTTATGTGCCCCTTTGTGGGGTCAGCCTTGGAGACCGTGGTCCTGGAGAGCCACACGCATTGGCTTTCCTGCACATTTTGTATGCACATCATAGAGACGAGAAAAAACAGAACAAAAGCAGGAGCGGAGTCCATTTGTCACTGGGAGGGATGGGGAAGGAGAGACATTCTCAAGGGCAGTCGGTTTACAGTATCTGCTCTGGCTTGTGTTGGTGGACTCAGCCACCAGACATAATTGATCTGTGACTTCAGGCTGACCTGAACGTAGAGCGAGTGGGGTAGATGCATCCGGCTGAATGGACTCCTCCACTCCTGGGAAGATCAACTTGACTTTTTCATTAGGGTGGATGTATCCAGCGCCTTAGATGTAGTCTATTACACCAGGTAGTTAGTTATTCAGAGGTGGCCCAGGCCTGTGGTTAATGCAGGTGACAGGGATATGTTTAAGCATCCATATTCCTACATATTTTGTCAAATTTTTGTAATTAGGAAACAAAAACACTAAAATGGGATAAATGCATGTCAAAAGACAAGCCATTTCTTGCTACTGTAATGTACAGTCCTCAGCTGACCTCTCTCAGCGTGTTTTCCTCAGGAGCACTCAGTCTCGTAGAAGTCTGTTGCCTGACTCTTCATCCTGCTTTGTCCATCCCGTCATGCTGTGACTGCGATTTATGAGCCACCGTTTTGCCGTGTTTTGTTGAATGTCAGACATTGCTGGTCACTTCTGAAGCTAGGCGTGAGACGGGGACAAGGCAGTTGGACTGGAAACCTTGCCAAAAATGGATCATCCCTGAGCAGTTCAGTGTTTGCAGCCAGCGTAGATGCCTTCAACAGCAAGGATCGAAAGAGACGCTTCTCTAAAATCCCAGGCTGAGTTCTTGCCAGGATTAAACACTGATAATATTTATCATTTAGTTCAATGCAATCTGAAAGAACTTATCATAGAATCATAGCAGGGTTTAGGTTGGAAGGGACCATAAAGATCATGTAGTTCCAACCGCCCTACCATGGGCAGGCACACCTCCCACCAGACCAAACTTCTAGTGGGACCAAACTTCTTGGTTTTTAATAAGAAAGCAAGTGGCATGTAGGATGCAGATCACCTCCAGAAGAATGACAACAGATCCTTCTCAACCTATGGATGGAGGATTCATCTGAACAGCCATAAACACCAGCCTTTGGGTGAAGGAGTCTGGAGATGCCTTTCTCTCTCCACAGACTAGAGCTTAGGCATTCAGTTAGAACTAGACATCTACTTTTTTGCATAACCTCAGTCTGGGAGTCTTATAGCACACTTGATTGTGATTCTCCTGATCAAAGGGTGCTTGGAGCTTCAGTCTCTAGCTGACTCCTGATTAGGGAAGGTCAAGAAGTTTTTGAGCTGGTGCCAAAGAGGGCTCCAGTGCAAGCAACAGGACCAGCCGATGCAGCGCTTTGTGCAGAACAATGCCAAGAAGGTGGCCAGAAACTCCACACGCAAGCTTGGAAGTGGTGATGGTGTGCCCTGCTAGAGCAAATGCAAGCAGACTCTTCTTGGTGGTGCGTGGGCAGGAGGCCACAGGCACAAACTGAATCACGGAAAACTCCTCTTGCACATGAGAAGAAACCTTTCTGCTGTGAGAGTGGTCAAATGCTGGCACAGGTTACTCAGAGGGGCTGTGGAGTGTCTATCCTTGGAGGTGCTCAAAACACGACTTGACGTGGTCCTGGGCAACCTGCTTTAGGTGACCCTGCTCTGAGCAAAAGCTGGACTGGATGGACTCCAGAGTTGCTTTCTAACCTCAGCTACTCTGTGCTTCTGTGGTAGGCACAGTGCTCCTGTGTTGCTGGGTAGGAGCTGTGCGTCATTGTCTCTTTGGAGAGGTTGTGCCCAGGGTGCCACCCTACATGCAGTTCATGGAGGGCGAAGGCACCACTGGTAGTTCTGAGGGTCTGCCTGTTCTGGGTTGTGCTGCAAAGTGGAGTAGGTGGGTGCAGAAGGTTTCTCATCTGTTTATTTTGCTTTGTCTGTACATGTGTTTAAAGGAACATTCTTTAGATACAACAAAACATGGAAGAAAGTACAGATGTTTTTGCTTTCCCTTGTTTGTTTTCTGTGGTTTTGGGTTTTTTCTTTTCCTTCTTCCTTTTTTTCTGTCCTTCCTCATCCCTGGCTCTCTACCACCCAGCAAAGATACCAACCCTCAAAAGCTTTCCCTGGGATTCTTAACTTGACCTAAGCCCTCCAATGAACGCTGTGTTTTTCCCCTTTTATTCCCCCCCCTCCTCTAGAGAAGAGGGGACACACGGGTTGTCTAAGCAGCTTGGAATATAGCCTTTTTTTTTTTTTTTTTATGGCTTTGGAAATCAGGTATCTTATGGGTACAGCAGAGAAATCAAGAGTTTAGTCTTAGAAGCTGCAGGAGTGGTGTGTGGTGAGGTGTGTAAGTCTGGGCGGGGTATTTAATCAAGATGGATAGGTAGGATGGGCAGCAGTCATGGGCTGAACTCTTTGGTGAAGGTCTGGGTGGATCCCGAAGGAAACGCTGTCTTTCTTCACCGTGTCTTGGCTGGACTCTGAGTGCTCGTCCCACATCAGAACTGAGTCACCGCCTCGTTCCAAGGTGTCCTTCTCTTTACTATCGCCAAGTTGAAGACAGAAGTTTAACTGATAAACAGTGCTCCTCTTTCTTCAGCACCGGTGTGCTCTCTGGGACCGGCGCTGAAACGTGCCAAGAAAGGGCCCTAAGACCTTGTTTGATGTGCCCTTTATCACCCATTTTTGATGATGATCTGAGACAACTAAGTACTTTCTGTGTCAAATTGAAACAATAATGTGAAGCTTAGAAACAAAAATCAAGCTCCCAATACATGCCTCAGAGGAATACATAGTGAAACAGGATTTTTCTCTCTTTCTTGCACTCCTGGTTTTCACAGTGGAGACAACTGTTATTTTAGAGATGCAAAGATGTACAGGGTCAATATTTCATTAATGTAAAGTGCAAAAGTCCCCTACTAATGTTGGGAAATGCATTGTGAAATCTGCTGTTGGTGACTCCTGGGAGGGAAGGAGGACATTTATTTTAGTTTGTATATTGCTGTATAAAAAAAGAAAAAAAATCAACCCAAACCCCTTGTTTGTAGTTGGTTCTGCAGTTGTAGTTAGTTTATTGTTGTGAATTTAGGTCTAACCCCAGGCCTTGCTGACCTCAATGGTAGAGCCTGGTTTCATCAGGAAACGCAGTTTGGCCCTTAAATGAATTTGCTGCTTTGCATTTTGAGGGTGAGCTAGCAGTGGAACGCTCTTACCTCATTTCTCACCATTGAGGATGTCAGCGTCTGGTCATCCCTGTAGCAAGATCTCCAGGTGGAAAGGAGAAAGCACCTGGAGAAGGTGACTTACCCCATGAATTTTTGGATGTAAAGTTGGGGAGCCTCATCACAGGGTGACTGTTTCTCTCTGGTGACTGTCGAGGGAGCGGGGAGCACGTAGCTTAAGCCAGAGCTGTGTGGGGCTGATGGACCTGCCTGAGAAGGGGGGCAAGGAGGGTCGCATGAAGGTCCTGGAGGGAATTGTTATCTACCTGATGTTTGCTGAAATATTGGTAAGCGATAGTTTTACAGCTGTGTTTTCACTAGTTGAATGGCAAGATTTCAATTGTTTTGATTTCAAATTAAAAAAAAAAATTGCAGTTTTTTAATGAAAATAGTTTCAAAGAGAACAATTTCTACTTCCCGTTCCAACTCTCTGAAATAAGAGTAACGAAACATTTTCACAATTCCTTCTTCCCTTTTTTTTCCCCTTTTATTCCCCCTTAAAATCAACACAGTTTTGAGGGAAGCGGAGAAAAAGGTTTATTTTGTTGAAATTGCCTTTTCTACCGGAAAAATGTTTTGTTAATTTTTCTGCTGGCCAATTGTAACAGCAATAATAAAAAGTCATCTTCTCAGGCCGTTTTATTTTGGTCATATAATCTGTCTCTATGTGGAAATGTTGATCAGTGTTTAAACATTATCACCAAATTATACTTTAATTTCTGTGGGACTGTTTTGAAGTGCAAATCGGTGTTGGTGGATGGTTTCTAGTGCAGCGTAGTGGTAGATTTACAGCTTAGTCTGTACATTTAATAGATAAAAGTGCAGATGCATTTTCCAATAATCTATTCGTCACTCCCAATAGGGCCTGTCATGTTAAAGACTCGAAAAAAGGCCACATAAACTCCTGTGGAAAGGCAGCCAATCTGAAAAACAAAAGTGTCATTTTTAATGACAGGACAGAGTCTAACTGAAACACTGTTGAATTTTTCCATTTTTATGAATTCTTATCTTGCCATTAAAAAAGAACAAGCGCATTTGAGAAAGCAAACGAGGCCACTTGTACCCCACTAAGACCCAGGCTATTAACTGCCTCTTTTGATGATGTACAGCCTGACTCTGTTGGGAGTTTGGCTGTGGATTTAAATGTTGAATTTAACTATGGTAAACATGTTTTGGTGCAAAGCATGTATAATAACAATTTGCATTTACATAGCATCTTTTACTTAAGGATTTTGCAATCTCTAATTAATTAAATCTGTTTCCCCCAGCCCCCAATACCGCTGTGGTATGGATAATAAATACAATTTTAAATGGAACAACCAGGGCAGGAGGATTAAGACAAGAGGGTTGTGGTGCGCCTGCGCTGGTCCTGATTGTGGTGGTAGTGGAAGTGCCCGGCCGGCTCCAGCCGCAGCGTCTCCCTCCGGCATTGGGGTCCTGGGGACGCTGACCCACACCGCACCACCGCCGCGGCAGCCGGGGCTTGGTGTGCGCGGAGCTGGCAGGGCAGCTCGCCCCCTCTCTGCTTTAGGGCACCAGCGGCCCATTCGGTCCGCAGACGGCATTTCTCGCTGCCAGAGAAATGCTGTAAATCTGTCCTAGATCTCCAAATTGGAAATGAAATAAAAAAAAAAAAAAGGAAAACACTCCAGTTAGCATAAATGCTTCCTAAATTGCTTTTCTTGGCCTGCAATACCAGCAAAACATCTGAGAGTGTTTGTGCAAGCCACAAAAATGGTATTTCCAGGTGGGCATGGGGACACATTGGCATGTGCAGATGCACAGCACAGAAATGAAGTCTAGTGATAGTGCGAGTCGGGCTACAGATGTTGTTTCTAGGACATGGTAATTGTCCTGATGACAGTGGCTGAAGACACCTCCAAACTCACCACACCGCTGATGGTAGGTGGCCTTAGTTGACAAAACATGAGTTAATTCTCATCCGACAGTTGACCATTTGGGAGATTCTGCCTATTTACACAGGGGACAACGAGTTGTCACACCGGCAGTTCAGGACGTGAGCGGAGGGAATGGTAGAACAGAGACAATTTGAGGGCTGTGTGTGCTGCTGGGTGATGGAGAGTGTGCCACCAGGACGCTGGTGGTCCGCCGTCAGCTGGCACCATCATACCATCACCTAGAAAAGGCAGTGTGCCTTTGCTTTTTCAAATCCAGCAGAAACACGGGAGGACTGATGAAAGAAAAGCTGCAGTGTTGTGAAGTGTTCCACACTGGATGGGCACAAAGCCCAGTGGGCGACGCTGCCTCCGGGTGCTTCCCGAAAGGCTCCCGAGGAGCCCCGCGGAGCTCAAGGGGACGGGTTCCCAGCTTCATGCCGTGGTCGCTGGCGGGCGCGCAGAGCCGGCTTGGGCGCAGGGCCAGGAGCGGGTGCAAGCTGGTGCTGCCGGAGCCCCCACAGCTCCGTGCCACCGACGGCGCCTCGCTGTGCCCAGCCGGGTTCTGACAAAAGTGCCCATCGCTGTGCCAGGGGGGAGAGAGCCAAAGGACCCAGATGTCTTGGGAGAAGGGGATCATCTTGTGTCCAGAGTAGGAAGGAAAGCTCCGGCTTCTTTTCCCTGCTATCTTCTTTGAAAGAACTCTTCCTGTAGTTCTCACCCTGTAAAATACTGTGTTACCTATGAATAGAGATTTTTATAAAACCATTTGAGGCTTTTTTTTTTTTTTGTAATGGACCATTGTTTCTTTTTAACTTTGCGTTCGATCAGGCCACAAATGTGTAAATTTCAGGTTTTGTTGTAATTTCTCATAAAAATGTTGAACTGTAGTGAGGGAAAAAAAAGAAAATACAAAAAGCAAAATGCAGTGGAAAAAAGAAAATGTTGATGGCAATTCTTCAAAATACAAGTTGTCTGGTTTTGAGCTGCTTGATGAAACTGGCACATCTACCGACAGTGAGGAATATCACTTGTGGAAATCCCGTGAGAATCAGCAGGGACAGGGACGGCCGGTGCTGCCACGGACTTGACACCCGACTTGGGATTTTCACATAGATGTGGCTGAAAAGTGAATTCAGTGAGGGCAGGAAAGGAGTATCAGGGTCCCACTGGAGTTTTCCTTCTTTTCATCATACATTCTTGGCAACAATTTACACTCCTTGAGCTCAGCCCTGTGATGACGCTGCACCTTTTTTGAGCACTGACTCCTAAAAAAAGGTGTGTGCATCAGCAGTATCCCTCTAATGAGGGGACATATGTGGGCTGTCCCCTCCCCAGCAGGTTTTGTTCCTGGCAGTTGTGGGTCCAGACCGGAGATGAGCATCCCCTGTGGGAAGGCTGGTGCTGGAGCATTGGGGCTTGAGGATCTGCAGGAGGGGAGAGAGTTTGGAAGAGTGTGGTGGGAAGCCAGGAGAAGCTGCTGGAGCTGCAATAATTGCCAAGTCCATAAGAGGTGTGGGATATTGGAGGATGTGTATGAGACTCCCTTTGTCA
Source organism: Charadrius vociferus (assembly GCF_000708025.1). NCBI lineage: Eukaryota > Metazoa > Chordata > Aves > Charadriiformes > Charadriidae > Charadrius > Charadrius vociferus. The sequence continues at coordinate 76,955 of NW_009649572.1, forward strand.
GCAAATCTGGATTTTGGTACTAAACAGAGGGCTTGTTTTTGCTCCTTCTGTCCTTGTTAATATTGTGATAAAGGTGGAATATGGGCACAAACTGCTCCCAGGCACTGGTGTAGCCTCGAACAGGTCTGGTAGGTGCTTGCTGCCGAGCAGAATTGTGTCCCACGCTGCCTACACCAGCCAGTACAGGCGGACCCAAACGTCTCCCGGTCCGGCTTGGTCCTGTGCTGGTTCTGAGACAGCCAGGCTGGCGGGACAGGTGCTGCATCTGACCAAAATGTGACCTGATGTCGCGAAGTCAGGGCTTCACCCAGCGCAGCGTGGGTGGCAGTGCTGCACGGGACCGTGGGCTGCCTGGGGAGCATTTGCCCCGGTCGCCCTGCCCATCTGTGCCTGCGGAGCTGCACTGGCCATCGTGCGGACGAGCGGGCACTGGTGATAAACGGTGTGATAGGGGCAGATGGGACAAGCGTCACGTGTGTTGCATGCACATACATGCATACATGCATGCACATACATGCATACATGCACACACGTGTGGCATGCGGAGCTGCATCTCTGCTTTGGCTGCGGTGCTGGAGTCACACCAGGAGGGCTCCATCCCCGTCCCGCATCCTGCCCCGCAGTATCCCCGTGGCTTTGCCCACCCCGGGGTAACCGGTGTTCCCTCTGCACTCAAATGCTGGTGCGGCGACATCGGTGTTGCTGAGCCCGGCTGCCCTCCCAAGCCCAGGAGCGGTGCGGGCCGCTGCGGTGGCCTCACGCTGGGAGGATGCGCAGAGCTGCGGGAGGTGCACCAGGGCTTGGGGGGCTGTGCAGAGGTGGGACCACCCCCTCATGGCCCCGCGCACGCTTCTCCCTTGTATAAGGGTTCACTGCTGCTTAACAGCCTTGGGGATGCGCTGCCGCAGGCTGCTTTGGGCGGCTTACGGCTCGGCAGACAAATTTTGTCCCTACTCTGTCCATTCACCACCTGCAAGTCTCGTCAGCCCACGTTTTACTGGGGGAAGCCCTTAAGTCCTTACGATGTGAGTGTGATATTGGTGGGCCCTTCTGTGACACAGACAAAGCAGCTCTGTGACTCTCTGTGGAGGTGTTGCAAACGGTGGCTTAGGTAGGGAAGCAGTTGTGAAGTGGTCTCGTCGGTGCCTTTGAGCATGGTGTGGACTCAGTAAAACCTCAACTTGTTGAGGTGGTGGTGGCTGAGGAGCAGGAGGTGGCCCTGTGTGCCCTGGTGGGGACCTCTGCGCTGTGCCCTCCGCTATGCGTCACCCCCCGGTCCGTCAACCCCGGGTCCATCACCCACACTGGGATCATCCCCTGAGTCCCATCTCCCTTCGCCAGAGGCTCCTGGGAATGGGCCCCTCAGCCATTCCCTGGT
>NW_009649572.1:78928-81407 GCF_000708025.1 Charadrius vociferus
CCCCTCTTAAAACTCCACCACTCCTCTCCAGTGTATTAAGGATGTGAGTGAAATTGATGGCTGGAATGTCTCAAGTCTTTATGATGATGAATGACTTTCACTGCCAAAGCTTTTATTGTCTGTGATTTGGGAAGAAGGGGAGCTGATTTATCGTGGGCTACTGTCATGCCATTTAATACAGTTATAAATCCTGACGCCATGACGGGCACCGTGGGCTGGGGACCTCCTCTGCCACTCTCCCACCCCTCTTTTTTCCTCCCCACTCGCCGCCCTCAGCCATGCTCCTTGGAGGGCAGCGGGGAGTTTGGACTGGCAGCTCCCAGGCTGAAGGTGATGGCCGAGGGCTGGGCGAACCCTGAGCATCTCACCGGGACCCCGGCAGGCTGCGGACCTCCCGGCTCTGGGGGCGCATGGAGATGCCCCACAGCACGGCTCCGGGCACCGCTGCGGCATCCCGACTCCTGGTACCACGCTGGGGGGCTGCTCTGGTCCTGCGAGAAGGCAGCAGAAGGGGAATCTCCCACCACGGCTTGGGACCAAAATCCCAGCGTCTGCTTGTTACATGCAGGAGCCCTCAAAAAGCATACTGGTTAATGTCTAGATGTCCTAATGGCATTTTTTAGTGTGTTCTAGTGATCCCAGTGTAGTGAGACAGGACACCCATAGTTTTTGCGGGCAGCAGTAACGTGGTGCCGCCTCCTATGGCTGATGCTGCCATTGTTTGGCAAAGCTTTCCTTTCCCTGAGTGTCGGGGAGGGATGACCGGTGAATGCCGGCCAGTCCATCCCATGGACCCCAGACAAACCAGCATCGGCCAAAGTGGTGTGCATCAGCATTGGGGGGAGGGCAGCCCCCTGTTTTGGCCAGAAGAAGCGGCTGAGGTGGGTCCTGCCAGGGTGCCAGGAAGCCGCGTTTGGTGCCAGACCGCGTCGTGCCGGGGAAGGGGCCAACACACAAACCCATGAGACGCTGCCACAGTCGTGTCACTGTTTGACATGTGTGCCTTGGGCTCTGCACGTGCTGGGGCTGAGGCACGGCCGCACTGTAGAGGAGGGGAAGGGTGGTGGAGGGGCTGCGCCGGGCCATGGGGAGGACAGATTTTTGTGATGGATAAATCCCTTTGGAGCACTTTTAGTCAACCTGGCATTTTCCCGGGCAGAGATGAAGTCTGTTCAGCACAGTATCAAAGCTTTTCCTGTGTTCCGTGCTATGTGGGAGTTGTAGGTCCACATCTCATTCTGTCCTCTGGTCTGAACTCACTGGAGGACACTTTCCACAAAGTAATGCACACCTTTGCTGTTTTCTGAACGACCCGGTGCGTCAGCTGAGCCATACATCTCACCACACTGTGGGAAACGCTGTCTGCTCGCCAGGCAGCTGGGAAGGAGATGGGACCTGGAAATGAGAACTTGGTCCTGCTGCTTCACAGGGTGGGTGAAAAATGCAATTTTGTCTTCAGGTGATTCCCAACGAGGTGTTTCAAGTTCTTTCAACCAAAGAAAATAAAATATTTCAGTCTTGACAATTGAAAATATTATGATAGAAAATACTGAAACCCAAGTATCTCAGTGTTTCCAAAGCTTCACTTTTTCCATCATGTAGAATCCAGGTAAAATACCTGATTTCAGCTTTTCATCTTATTCCGGGATAAAAATAGCACTATTGAAATACAGGAAAAATCACACTTGGGTTGTTGATCTGGACTTTGTTGAGCCCTAATTAAGATGTTAAAATCTAGGGTGTAAATATTTTTCCTGTGAGGAGCAGAAAACTGCTGATGACATTAGCAATGATCCTTAGATTGGAAATGTCTCCATCTCAGATTAATTCCAGATGCAGATCATAAATATTGATTCTTGTGAGATGGAAGATTTCAGCATGGGCTTAACATCTCCACAAAACAGACGGTTGGAAGCTGTTGGCTTTTTTTTTTCCCCCTCTCTGTGCTTATCTATCGAGCTGAACACCTGATTGCCAGTATCCTACCACCTTCCCGTTCCTGGATGCGCCGGTGGGACGCAGGGTCGTGCCCACCTGTGTTGGTGCTCGTGGGGCTCCCCTGCACTGGGAGGTGTCTCTGCTCACGGGAGCAGGTGGGACGGTGAAGCCCTGGGTTGTTGGGCATCTCGCTGAGCTTTGGCAGCCCCCCGGTACACCGCCGCCATCGGGTGCTGCCAGCTGCAGCGCGCCCTGCACCGGGCTGGACGCACCGTGGCCATGGGCGGTGATGTGACCCTCCGGCGCATCGTCAGCCTTTGGGATGGGAGTTGGTGAAGGGCTTCAAGGGTTCGGCTCGGGATTTGCGCCCAGGCAGGTTTGCACGGCTCACGGGCTTCTCCTCCTGCTCTCACTGCTCCCAAAAGCCCTCTGGATGTCACTGCTGTCCTTTGCAAGGCGACTGGAAACCCATGTCCTCCTCTTTCCCCGGCCTACCAGCCTTGGTCCCTCCAGCCACTGCCAGACCGCACAGCGGCTCTCA
>NW_009649572.1:81648-88286 GCF_000708025.1 Charadrius vociferus
GTTGCCAGGGGGCGGCAGGCAGCTGTGGCCACCACTGTCCTCGGATGCTCTTCGGGGAGCTCCATGGTGGTGGGGGCTGATGGAGGGACCGTCACCGCACCTTCCCTCGAGCCCTGCCGCGGTGCTGGGGAAGGTGCTGGGGGGTCTGCCAGCTGCACTGCCCACCCCAGTGCTGCGACGTCTGAGCTGCCCATGGACCGCAAGGGTCTTCTTGCCAGGTCTCCAGAGCAGATCTTGCAGGTCTAGTGAAGGATGCTCTCTGTCATTAACAGCTTCTCCATCCTCAGGGCAGCTCGGGGACCTGAGCAAAGGCTTTCGACTCGAGGAGAGAGTTGGAGAACAGGGGGTGTGTGGGACACCCACTCTCCTCAGGACTGGCTTTGAGATGTGTGTCCCTTTTATTAACTGCGAAATATTTGCCAAAGAGGTGTGAAGCTGCAGCATGGGGTTGAAGAGGTGCTGGATTTTAACTTCTTGAGGAGGGAGAAGTTAGAGGCCTCTCTCCACGCGCAGCTTTCAGGAGCACGCATGGCTCCACGGTAAAATGCTGCCAATGCTGTTGTTTTCATCCCGTAGCTTGTAGTGGTTTTTGTCTTGTCGCTCCAGTGTCTGGGGTTCTGTTGCAGCGAGAGGAGTTTGTAATTCGTCACAAACAAGCTTTCCAGTCCTCTTGGTTGCAAAGAGAGACTGAAAAGTAGCTTCTGGGTGTGTCCAAAAATTCCGACACTGGAAAAGAAACCATAGGAAAAAATATTTTACTTAAACATCTTGTGATAACTCTGTCGATCTCGTGATTTTTGCAGTGCACTGAGCAGCTAGCTCTGCCTTTTCAGGGACAGGGATTCCATTGGACCACAAACTTTCTGGGCTGCCGATCCTCTTGGTCATCTTGAGCTTTCCAGCAGCACGGCGATTACTGCGTAGAGAGTCTCACAGAGCCTGCTGTGCTGCTCTTATTAGAAGTATTGCTGTGCAGCAGAAAGGAAACAACAATAAAGGGAATATGTTGCTTCTGCATGCGTTAAGAGCACTGATCAAACCACATGAGATCCCATTTCAGACATAATGTGCATTGGAGGGCAAAATTAGATTGAGAAGTAAATGGAGCCTAAAATTTCCATAGCTTTATTCGTCAGAAAGCTGTTTCATTGCGTGGTTTAATTCTCCTAGTTCCTTCATTCATTGCATGTAGCGTGCTGGCTGGAGTACATTTTAGAAATAATGGGATGAAAAAACCCCATCTTTAATTTGGCAGTGGTTGTGAGGTGTGTAAGGGCTGTTCAGACCTGAGGTGAGAGGGGATATGAAATGCAGAGGCATGTTACACAGCAGCAGCAGAATAGCCAGGCTCGCACTTTCTGCATTTTTCCAGCAGGAAGAGGTGTTTTGTTTGGGGATTATTGGGGTGGGTTTTTTTGGCTTTTGGTTTGGTTTGGTTTCTGGTGCATTTATTTAAGTTCTGGACTATTTGAAGTCAGTTTTATTATTTCTGTTTTAAAGTAAAGTTTCATTTCATTGCTGCTTGTGAAATACACTGCACGATGAACTGCCGTTGTCTGGAAAATAATATTTCCTAGGCTAAGATCTGCCATGGTGGTATGCCCATTATTTTTATGTGAGATTTCTTTTCTCTCCCCTTTTAACGTGTCTGTTTGACAGGAGGAGGCTAACTGGTCTCTCAGATAAGTAGACACATGGGGGTTTTGCCTTTGAAGGCAACACTTGATGTCATTTCCAAGCTAACGCAGATTGCTGAGCAGAGCACTTGATGTGCGGTGAATCCCTTTTGAAACAGTGAAAACTGCGGATCGGTATAATTGGCAGCAGTGGTATGACCAGAGCTGGCGGGGAAGGCAGATGTCTGTGCCGTCTCTGTCCCGTCTTCACCTCGGCGCGTCCGTCCTTCCAGGCTGCCCTTCCCTGGTCCGGTGGAAGCTGGCTTGGCTTCCCTCACACTGCTTCACAAATGCCCACACGCTAATTGTCTGCAATTTTGCCTCTTCCCTCTTGCATTACGAGGTGTGGAAATGCAAACGGGGAAACGTGCCGTTTCAGGCTGTTTTCAGCAAAGTCTCTGTCCCCTCCTCACTGTGATGGGGGGTGGGGGGTGCCAGTTCTCACCGTTACACTTCATCTCGGTCTGAAGAGAAGGTGTGACCAGACCCGAAACTTGTGTGAATATCTCCAGGAATTTCAGTGTTCAGTACACTGTGGTCTCATCTTCAAGATGGCATTTTGCCCTCCGGCAGACCCCATCCTGTTGGAGCCAGGACTACCGACCTATCCCTGCTCCTGGGGCCGGGGCGCTGGGGAGATGCTGCTCCCCCACGCTGGTGGAGGGACCGAGCCCCGGACCAGGGGCCAGCAGGGGCTCAGCCAAACTTGGGCCGTTGGGTCCTTGTAGCCCTTTTTGGGGTCCTCAAGGAGGACTTGGGCTGAGCACACATGGTGTCCAGACTCCCTTGGCTGTGGCAGAGCCCTGCAGACCCCGTGGCTGCTGGCGTATGCTGAAACTCAAAACTAAGACTGGCGGGAATGGGAATTTAACATTTTGACTTTTTTGGGGTTTGTTTCCTAATAAAAAAAAAACCACCACCAAATCCAAGGAAGGTTAACACCTGGAAGTAGTAAACCAAGGTAAAAACAGTCAGAGCAGTGTGTAACTCTTGTTTTTATTTGGACCACTTTCTGTATCTCTTCTCAGTAGCTCAAATTTTACATAGCAAAGTCATTCCAAACTTGAAAATAAGGTGGGGTTTTTTTTTGTTTATTTTTTTAAAAGGAAAATGAAATGCTCTAACACCTTCAAAGCTTTTCCCAGAAGCTTTTGGGATTAAAATGCCCAAATGAGCATCCTCTCCGCTTGCATAAACTCTAGCTTTCCACAGTTCATGTTTTGTGGGGCGTTTCTGTCTCTTAATGAAGAGCTTTCATTAAAAAAGTCTTGGCTGGCTCTGGCATAAAGGCAAACGTAACGGCCATGGTCTGCCGCGTCCTCCTTGCCGTGCGCTGGAGGATGCCCCAGTGTCTGCGTGGTGCACCCTGGTCCTGAGCCGGCTGCTCAGCCTGCCTGCGCTTGCTTTGCTTTCCCCTTCTTTTTAATTCCCCTAATTTTATTTAATAAGATGATGTTGCTGATGCTGAATCAAGAGAACTGGAAGCGCTGGCTAAGGCCTGCAGTGGCTTTCAGCAAGGGGCCATGACACCATCGATGCTGGGGAAGGGCAAGACACCCGAGCCAGGACCCCACTTTGGGCAGCACTAGGCTCCTGCAGCGGTCCCACCAGGACATCACACCTTGGCGACCTACGGAAGCCATATGCTTTCCCAGAGCTGCTGAGCCCCATTTTCCTGCGCTGATGCAGCATCAGAGCATGCTTTTCCCACGCATCACCGTGCTTGAGCAAACACCGGGTGCGTTGGTGCTGGCAGCGGGGCAACCCTGGCTGCGGACGAGGTTTGCCAGCAGCTGACAGTTTGTCTCCTCCTTTGAGGATAACTGTGCTCCTCAGAAACAGTGGTCTTCACAGGTTTTGAGCATGCAGGAACCATGTGGTGGGCCCTGCCGGCTGTGCCGGGTGGGCTGCAGCCTTCCCCAGAGGACCCTCTCCTGCACGGTGCTGCTGCGGCCGCAGCGGGAAGCCCCCGTGCTGCTTTTGCCCTGCTGCTCCTCTGCTTTGTAGGGTGTGGGAGGGGAAGGACCCAGCAGAAGGCATTTAATGGATGTGTTGATAAAATGCCTCCGGACCACTGCGTGACCTCCCACAAGGTCTTGTCCTTCTTGTGCTCTCCTCCGTCTGCCCTCTTTTCCTCTTGGTGCCCTCTTGATCGATGAAGCACCGGTGGTGGAGAGTTGTCCTCTCTGGAGCTGGTGGTGTTGTGTACCCGGAGTGTGGTGGGGCCCCCTCCAGCTCTCTCCGCCATGCGTCCCCGCGCCTCCCCACGTCCCTCTGTGCATGTAACTGGGTACCTGAGACCAGACCACGCCGTGCCTTGCTGCGCCCGGACCGCTGGTGTGCCTGCTGGCCCCGTGCGTGCAGAGCGCACGCCCCGAGCTGGATGAAGGGAGAGCTTGCGAGGTGTGATGGTTTCATTTACTGGGAGCCAGGGAGAGGTTAAATTATGCTGACGGATTTTGGTACATGGCTAATTGTTGGCCACACAAGAACTGGGTAGGGGTGGGTTCCTGCAGAGATGTTGTCCACCTAGGGTATCTTTTCCTAGTCTCCCTACAGATGTCCCCTCCCTCACTTCAAGTGTGTGTGCGCTAAATGGGGGGTCAACCTGGGGAATTCTAATTTTGCGTGTGCTACGGGAGGTGACAGAGACCCACGCAGGCCTCCAATAATCAAGGTGGCTGACAGGGTGCAGCTCAGCTCAAGTCTGCAGACAAAGCCTTCTCGTACGAGCAACCCTAAAAAAAGATCTGAAAATCTGGACTGTTGGCTTGCTCGTAGGGTGCAAGAGCTCCATGGCCACGAGGGAGAAGGGACAGGAGTTTTATGCAGCAGCAGCCAAAAGAGATTGTCTGGAATCTCTGGAACAGAATCTCTGCTGTGTCTGCAGCTCCAGGACTCTTGCCTAGAAATTGCAGAGGAAACAGACTGGAGTATTTGTCCATACTTCTCCACTGCATTTTGCTCTACCCAAAAGTGCTGTCCTTTCTCCCTTTTTCTTTTTTTCACCTGCCCTACCTCTTTTTTAAAAGCGTACTTGTGTCCAGGGGAAGAGTAGGAAAGACACCTGCTACGAAGGGCAGCTCTGGACTCCTTCAGACATCTGCCGCTGCCTTGCAGGTGAGGAGAAAAATAGACCCACATCGGCAACCCCTGTTTGAGCGCAGTGTGCTTAATCTGAATTTTATGGCTTTGATAGCAGATTACGGTGCCACTGTCACAAGCCCTTGCAGCCCCAGTCACGGTGGACACTGCACATTTCAATACCTCCGCCACTAATCTTTCCCCCACTGCTCCCATTCCCTGGCTGCTAATTTCACGCAGGCACTTAAACATGATGGATAATTGTGTTCTGCTTATCAATGTTTAATTTAAGGGCTGTTCCATCTGACCTGGATGCCCTCTGCAAGAGCTATGCCTCATTATTGATTTCATGGTCACACCTGTGACATTACCTGCTTTGTAGGAAGTAGACTTTGACATTCCTGTGAGGCTTTGGCAGCCAGAGCTAATTGTCAGAAGAATAATCGAGTCAGCAAAATCATTACAGGTGATCTGTGTGTTACCACTGTTTTATCTGCCTCTAATTAGGTGCAGGAGAGGTAACTCATCGCGGTAAGCATGCCGCACTAGCTTTGATGTCCACAAATAGAGCTCGATGAGCGCAGGAGGGAAGTTATTCATTAACAGCAGCGTTTCGGTGTGCCGGGGTCCTGTGCCAGCGGTGTGTCCTTTCCTGGTGTAACGGGGCAAGACGCGATCCCGCAGGCATTGGCGGGATGCAAAGTCTGAGACGTGTTCAGGCTGGACCCAACGCTGGGGCATGTGCGCAGCAGCTCTGGACTGAGGTGGTGACAATGGAGGTGCCGCGCTGCTGTTGTGCGGTGCAGCGTTTCGTATGTGATAAAAGCAACCCAGGGAAAAAATGAGAATTTATGGCCTTTGGAAGAAGGGGCAGACCACTCATGAGAACTACAAAGATACAGTGAGGCTATGCAGGGAGAAAATTAGAAGGGCCAAAGCCCAACTAGAACTTTAACTGGCTTCTGCTGTTAAGGACAATAAAAAAATGTTTCTATAAATACATTAACAATAAAAGGAGGACTGAGGAGAATGTCCATCCTTTATTGGAGGCGGGGAGAAACAGGGTGACCAGGGATGAGGAAAAGGCTGAGGTACTTTATGCCTTCTTTGCCTCCGTCTTTAAAAGTAAGACCACTTGTTCTCCGGGTACCCAGCCCCCTGGTCTGGACAACATGGAGAGGGAGCAGAATGAACCCCTCTAATCCAAGAGGAAATGGTGAGGGACCTGCTACACCACTTAGACCCACCTAAGGCTATGGGGCCAGACGGGCTCCGCCCAGGAGTACTGAGGGAGCTGGCGAAGGTGCTCACCAAGCCACTCTCCATCATTTCTCAGCAGTCCTGGCCAACCAGGGAGGTCCCAGTTGACTGGAGGTTAGCAAATGTGGCGCCTGTTCACAAGGAGGGCCAGAAGGAGGACCTGGGGAACTACAGGCCTGTCAGTGTGACCTCAGTGCTGGGGAAGGTTATGGAGCAAATCATCTTGAGTGCCATCTCGTGGAAAACACAGGACAAGGAGGTGATCAGGCCCAGTCAGCACGGGTTCCTGAAAGGCAGGTCCTGCTTGACAAACCTGGTCTCCTATGAGAAGGTGACCCGCTTGGTGGACGAGAGGACGGCAGCGGATGTTGTCTACCCAGACTTTAGTAAAGCCTTTGACATGGTTTCCCACAGCATTGTCCTAGAGAAACTGGCTGCTTGTGGCTTGGACGGGTGTACGCTTGGCTGGGTGAAAAGCTGGCTGGGTTGTTGGCCCCAAAGAGTGCCGGTGAATGGAGTCAACTCCAGCTGGGGCCGGTCGCAAGTGGTGTCCCTAGAAAACAGAAAAGGGTTCTGTTTAATACCTTTATGAAGGACCTGGACGAGGGCTTCGGGTGC
>NW_009649572.1:88491-89811 GCF_000708025.1 Charadrius vociferus
GGCAGAGGGGTCCGCACAGGCTGGACCGATGGGCCGAGGGCAGTGGTGGGAGGTTGCACAAGGCCAAGTGCCGGGTCCTGCGCTCGGGTCACACCGACCGCGCGCAGCGCTACGGCCTTGGGGCAGAGTGGGGAGAGCTGCCGGCGGAGAAGGCGCTGGGGGTGCTGGTCCAGAGCCGGCTGAATGCGAGCCAGTGGTGTGCCCCGGTGGCCGAGCAGGCCAACGGCATCCTGGCCTGTGCCGGGACCAGTGTGGCCAGCAGGACTGGGGCAGTGAGGGTGTCCCTGTGCTGGGCACTGGTGAGGCCCCACCACGAGTGCTGTGCTCAGTTCTGGGCCCCTCATGACAAGACAGACACTGAGGTGCTGGAGAGGGTCCAGAGAAGGGCAACGGAGCTGGTGAGGGGTCTGGAGCACACGTCTGGTGAGGAGTGGCTGAGGGCCCTGGGGGTGTTCAGCCTGGAGAAGAGGAGGCTGAGAGGAGACCTTCTCGCTCTCTACAGCTCCCTGAAAGGAGGGGGTACCGAGGGGGGTCGGTCTCTTCCCCCAAGGAAGAGGCGATAGGACAAGAGGGAATGGCCTCAAGTTGCCCCAGGGGAGGTTTGGATTGGATATTAGGAAAGATTTCTTGCCCAAAAGGGTTGTCCAGCACTGGAACAGGCTGCCCAGGGAAGTGGTGGAGTCGCCATCCCTGGAGGTATTTAACAGACAGGCAGACGTGGTGCTGAGGGACATGGGTTAGTAGTGGAGTTGGCAGTGTTTGGTTGATGGTTGGACTTGATGATCTTAAAGTTCCGTGTCTCTCTAGACAATTCTATGTATCTAAGATAATTTCCCCAAGACATGCTGGTCTCTGGTTTGGGGTGCTTGGCTGCCCCAGGCAGACCCTGGGTGTGACAGACGTGTCCCCAGGCCCCGGGGGGAGCAGGAGCTGGTGATGGGGCTTGTCAGGTCCTTTTACTGCTAACTGGGTTGTGTGTTTGGCCAAAAGGTTTTCTTTAGCATAATGATTGCAACAACTGGGTTAGCATTATCAAAACCTTCACTGGGCAAAGGAAGAGCTGTTCTTAGCGGGAGCTGGATTTTTCAAAATAAAAGTCAGTTCTGGTAACAACTTTGACTGAAATAGGCTGGAAATTTGGGTTTGTTTCCAGAGATGAAGCAGCTCCCAAAATACCATCTCTGGCAATCACTTGTTTTCATTTTCTCCAGTGTTACGTGGATACATCCCCGGCTGTGAGGCACCGTTCCTTCACTGCCGGGATGGCCGGGGCCTGGCATGGCAGGGGGGCGCCAAAAGCCCTTCACAGCAATAAACAGG
>NW_009649572.1:89838-95747 GCF_000708025.1 Charadrius vociferus
GTCCTGGCGGCCGAGCAGCCCCAGTGCCAGTCGCTTCTTCTGCTGCTGACGTTTGCAGGCACTTGATGAAGGCAGTGCCATGTGCCAGGGCCAGGAACGTGACCTTAAGACAGGTCACAGTGAGCTGGTGTGGTGGCATGTCTTCATCTCCACTTCACTTAGCATAAACCTGCCTTTTTTAACATTGTTTTCTGGAAAGACACGAGGATCGAGGTGAGGCAGCAACCTCTGCGTGGAGCCAGGAGGGTCTCTGCTCTGGGCCAGTGGGCAGGTCTGAGGGGGACCTGTGTTGGGCAGGGGTGGAGAGGGTGCAGACGTGTGAGATGGACCCCAGGGAGATGCTGTCTGTGCTGGTGGAGCACCCTGGTGACGCCTGTGGTGGGAACGAGCATGCATGGGGATGTGCCGGCACCGGCACTGTCTGGCTTCCCCAGCACTGCTGACCTGTTGGTGTCCTACCGTTGTCTCCGGAGAGGTGGGATTACCCTGTTAACCCAATGCACCACCTAATCGTTGACCACGCTCCTGAGCTGACGGCAATTTCACGCTGGCGGTAAGCACAGGGCGGTGGGCGAAGGCTCAGTGTCCCTCGGTGCCACGTGCTCGAGCACGGCTTGGAGGGGAACACCACCGTCCGGGCTATTGCAGAGCACGGTTCTGGGGCAGCGGCAAAGGGCCTCTGTAAGCACCACCACCACCACCTGAACCCCCTGCATTTTCTAATGTATCCTTTGCAGTAATTAATTACCTCTCCAGTGGGTTCATTTCTTTCATACTGTTACTGGCAATCAGTTAGATAAAGGGGAAAAAAACATGTTGGTGCCCTGTGGTATTGAAAGTGAAGGGTTTTCACACTGTCAGGGTAATGAATTCTGCAAGGGTTTGAAGCACCTGAGCTTGGGGAAGTCCTCGTGTCATGTGTCTGGGAGTGACAACCCCCAGTGGTTAATTACTGCCATGGATGAGAGCTGAGCTGATAGCAAAATGAGATAATTTCATTAGTAGTTAAATTTGAAGTTAATTGGATTCACGTTTACACACGGTAGTATACAAAGACACACTTGGAAATGCTCTTTGCCACCTTTTGATTATTTTTTTTTTTTAAAAAAAGATAGATGAACTGAGGAATATTTCTAAACCGCTCCCTCTTTTTTTTTTTTTCACCGCGGTTTGGAGACAGGAGAGCCCTTTGCTGCTCTTTGCCCCATCCAGCCTTGGGCAGCGTGTCCTGCAGCAGGGACGTTTGCCAATGCCCGAGCACTGCTCACCACGTCTGCTCAGAGGAGTGTTGCTGACCTCTCCTGCCATGGCTGCAGAATAATTTCTTTTATGGAAGAAAATTACTTATTTGCACTTTTTTTGAGAAATGATAATTTGCTTTCAGCACGAGCGTGCTGCCGGCTCCTGGTGAATGGAGGGACGGACGTTTACTGCGTATCTTCCATGTGCAGAGCCAAGTGCTTTGACACGTGGCTGCACCCTCCAGTCCCGCAGTGCCAACTGATATTGTTAGTCGGCACCGTCATATTCTGGGGTTTTGGAGTGATGCAGGATGAATTCTGTCAGGGATATGCCTAAGGCTGGAAATGATGTGCGGCTCTTCATCACTGTAGCGAGCTTGCCATGGCCGTGTACACACAGGAACGTCTGTGACAGAGGGGTCTGCTCCGCTCCCCCCGGTGCCCCGGTACGCCCTGGTGCTCCCTGTGCCCCACATAGTCCCCAGCCCCCACCAGGCTGAGGGCTTTTCTGGGAGCAGGAGAACCAGGGTGGCCAACCCTACAGGGTGTCAGCACCCGCGGAGGAAAAGGGGTGCAGACAAAGTGCTTTGGCTGCTCGGACCCCCAGCGGAGCCCCGTGGCCTGGCCAGTGGTGAGCGTCCGCAGGGAAGCGTGGTGGCCATCCCTGCGTCTGCGCCTGTGCCATCCTATCCTGCACGGCTCCACGCCATCACCAGGCATTGCTGCCTGCCTGCCTGGGGGGCTGCTCGGACAGGCTGTCCTTGTGTGTAGCACACCTGGGTAGGAAAAGTGTTGGAAACGTCGAATTGTTCAGCGTACTGCAGCGCCTTCAATCCCTCAGACCCACAGCAGCTCACCGAAGAAGTGGAGAACTTCTTTCTCGGTGGAGAGGTGGAGAGGCTGAGACTTGGAGAGGGACAGCAGCTTGTCAGTAGCAGTACTTAAAAGTGAAAATGAGTCCCTTGCCTGCATCTCCAGGATGGAGGCTTCTCCAGTCATCTTGAGCTCAGGTCTTTTCTGCTCTGCACGTTTGCTTTTCAAAGAAAGGTTATTTGCCTGTGTCTGTGTGATGCTGTGGCAAGGGTTGTGGAGCACAGATAATTCCATACTCGCATTTTTGGTCCAAACGCCACGTCTGGTCTTATTACTGTTTTTATCCTGTCTCCATCAACGTAATTCAAATCAATCTCTGGCTTAGTTGCAGTCGTCCTGGTGGATGGTGGCACTTTGCTATCTGGCTTGTAGAATCATAGAATCCCAGACTGGTGGGGGTGGGCAGGTCCCTCTGGAGCTCCCCCATCCCACCCCCCGCCAGAGCAGGGGCACCTCCAGCAGTGGCACAGGACGGCGTCCAGGCGGGTTTGGGATGGCTCCAGAGGGGGAGACTCCCCCACCCTGTCACTGGGCACCACTGGAAGAAGACTGTTCCCATCCCCCTGGCACCCTCCCTTTAAGTATTTGTAAGTGTTGATAAGATCCCCCTTCAGTCATCTTTTCTCCAGACTAAAAAGACCCAATTCCCTCAGCCTTTCCTCATAAGAAAGATGCTCCAGTCCCCTAGTCGAGTCCCCTAGAAATAGGATGCTGCAAGAGAGTGGTGTACATATGGCACCAGCGACATGCCACGCTCATGTGGTGGCAGCCCAGCTCCTCAGCATCACACCTGGCTGCTGGATGCTGTCCTGCGTCTCCAGAATATCTTGACTCCAGCTGAAGGCTCCAAATCCTCACCTGCTGGCCTTGGCAGCCTGGGCCTTGGGTATCCCAGGTGCTGCTGAAGGTGAAGGGATGGAGCGTCACTCATCTGGTGTGGTGGGAAGCATCTGGGGCAAGATCACCTAGTGGAGGAGACAGAGCTTTATCGGGACCTGTCCGTGATGGTAGAAAGAACATGCTTCCCGTCCTGTGAAGGACACTGCCAGTCTCACCACATCCCACTCGAAGAACATGGACCTATTCTGCCTTCAGTAACACAAGCAGGGTGTATCGTGTGCGTTGTGAATGCAACCCCACCTTGCACAGGTTGTCTAGACCCCCTCCCCTAAAACATTTCTCTTTTGGCTGCTGGCTGGGTGATGGATCCAAGCTGGCTTGCTGGTGGACCCTTTGGAGATGCTCTCCAGTGATGTGGAGGAGGTCAGCGAGGTGGCTGGGAGTAGGCGGTGGAGGGCAGGAGAAGGCAGGGTCCTCCAGAGGAGCACTAGAAGGGGCATGAGAGCTGCCTTGTGCTCCATCCATCACGGATGCATGCCGGCTGCAGACCAGCAGATACCACTGAAGGTACCAGTACTGCTGGGGCTACCAGCCTCTCCATGGGGAGACCACTCCCGGCAAGACTTAGCAAAGTATTTCAGTACCTGAACATTTAGGTGGTGGCCTCACGGTGTTGGCAGCAGTTGTTCTTGGGAAATCCTGCTAGGCTCTGCTCTGGTCATGCTTCTCCGTAGGCTGGAGCTGGCAGCTGAGCTGCTCTGTCCTGCACAACGCCAGCCCAGCGAGGCAGAGGGGGAGGCAGCTCTGCCCACAGCCACCTGTGCCCCATCTCCAACTTTAGGCATCTACAATACCCTTAAAAAAACCCAAATGAAAACTACTTAGCAATAAGCATGTCTTGAAGGACATTGGTCTCTATGTCTCTGTGGCCCACTGCTAAGATGCAGATGTTCATTTCCTCTTGGCTGCTTTGCTCATGTTGGGTAGGAACACGCTGGGGTGGAGGCTGCTTCTTGTCCTCTCTTTGTGCCAGGGTTATTAATGTGAATTCCGAAAGAAATTGTTCCAATGCAATTGAAACTTGCCGATAGTGGGGGAAGATCTCATGGAGGATGGAGATACTCCACTCCTTTTTTTTTGGGCAGGGGGGGGAGGGGAGGAGCACATCAGATGCCATCAAGAGAATGAGGTGGGGTTGCAGCACTTGCAGCTGTGCCCTCGTTCTTCGCCAGCAGCCCCATGCCACCTCCCATCCCCTGCCCGAGGCCTGGCTGCGGTCACCCTGCCATAAACATTTGTCAGCAGATGCCAGAACTTTTGATTTGGAAGTGGGATGCAGACCATGAGTGATGTTGTCATGATTTATGGAGGAGCTGAGATGCTGCTTTCCCTGGTGTCTGAAATGGTGGCTGTGTTGCTTGGTGCCCTTGACGATGATCTTTACCATGGTGGGTGTGACAGTGGCTTCTGAGAAAGTGAAAAATGTAATATTTCAACATATTGAGATAAATTGTAGGGCAATGCTTTTTTGTTGTTTTTTTTTTTTTAATAGCTATTGGAAAGTGAGGTGTGGGGAGTGGTCGGTGTGGGGCAGATGGGAAGGGGGAAATCCGCCCCAGAGCTGGGAGACGAGGCATCGGGCCGTTCCACGGTGGCACCATGCTGCCAAGGAAGGGAAGAGTGGTGGTGGCCCTTCGTGGGTGGACGGAGGGCTCCTGGACGGCGGTACCTGCGTGGCGGTCAGGCTGTGAGATGCTTTTTCTGTTAGGGACAGCCCTTAGTCAAGGGCTGCCAGCGCTGGGGGTGAAATTTGCTTCTGCGACCGAGTTTAAGTAGATCGCAGATGCTTTTACCCTCCCCAGGCCGTAGAGATGACAGAATCAGAGTTTAATTTTGTGTGGGAGAACAGGAAGCAGGGCAGTGATGAGGGGAGAACATTTAATCTAAAAGAGCCATTTTCTGCCTGCATTGAATAATTAGAATTCATGATGCCCTTCCGTAAGGGATCTGCCTTCCCCCTAGAACTGGAGAGCAAATTAATCAATTGTTTTGAACCTTAAATTCTTTCAGGATGTGGATGCACCATAAATATTCTGTAGGAAGGGCCTGAGAGGAATGGCACGCATCCCGATTTGCGGATGCAGAGCGCCGAGGAAAGTGGGGCATGTGCTGAGAGATCGCTGCAGCGATGCCGGGTGCCAGGCGCTGCCGGAGGGTTTCGGCATGGACCCCTTCGTCTGCGGGGGGCGGTGGGGGAAGCGGGCTTCGTGGCCGTGACCTGGGGGTCGTGAGCAGCAATCCACAGTAGCTCACGTCTCATCAGGTGAGGTCTGATTTCTTCGATGGCAACAAAAAAAGAAAGATTTAAAAATTTTATTTTTAGATCAGCTCGAAATGAAATCGGGACTCAAAATCTCTGCCAACTAAAAAAGTTAAAAAATTTTTTTGGCTTATGGGAAAATGTTTAGTTTCAACCTCTCCAAGCTCTGGAGTCTTGAAAAAAGTCACCATGATAAAATCAAATGCCTACGTAAAACAATTTGAGCACGACAATCTCTACATTTCTCCTGGTCAGTGGTGCTAAAATCAACAAAGTCTGGTAACTTTTCCTGCATTGTGGTAAAGGAACCTGTGCTCACGGGGATTTTTGGCAGCTGATGGGCTGGTTTGGGTCATAGGCATCTCTCAGCAGGCGGGAGCCCCAGCGGTCCCTTCCCTGCGGGGGCTGGAGGGACATCTGGAACAAGAGGTAATGG
Source organism: Charadrius vociferus (assembly GCF_000708025.1). NCBI lineage: Eukaryota > Metazoa > Chordata > Aves > Charadriiformes > Charadriidae > Charadrius > Charadrius vociferus. The sequence continues at coordinate 95,549 of NW_009649572.1, forward strand.
GCACAAACTTGACCATAGGAGGTTCCACCTCAACCCAAGGAGGGCCTTCTCTGCTGTGAGGGCGGCAGAGCAGTGGCAGAGGCTGCCCAGAGAGGTGGGGGAGTCTCCCCCTCTGGAGCCATCCCAAACCCGCCTGGACGCCGTCCTGTGCCACTGCTGGAGGTGCCCCTGCTCTGGCGGGGGGTGGGACTGGGGGAGC
>NW_009649572.1:95819-97300 GCF_000708025.1 Charadrius vociferus
GCGCGTGCCCGCCTCCGGAGGAGCCGCTTGGCAGGAGGGCGGAGGGATGGGACACGTCCCCGCAGCAGAGCAGTGGCCTGAGCAGCGCGTGATGCTCACCGGGACAGGACGGCAGCGCCACGTCCAGCGCAGACCCGGCCGTGGTGTCCCAGGGTGGATGCTGCCATGCCCCTGCGCGCTCTTTGAAGGCTACTTGTCCTCGGATAAGTGATCTCACAGGGTGCTGTGGGAGTCCAGAAGACCACGGGTGGGCTCCAGGGTTCCCTCTGTGGAGAGGGATGGATCTTCCCGCTGGGGTCACGGGAGCATCCCTTTCTCCTGAGGCCACAGCAGACAGCGGTTTCCCTGAGTTCCTGCTGCGTGCGGCAGCCCGTGGGGACGGCGACCGTCCCGGGGTCCCCACGCGGGAGGCAGTGTCTGGGCAGGTCTGGGACGTCTCACATGCAGCACTGCGCGAGCTGTGCTGTCTGCACGTCCCGCCTTCGCTCCCTGCAGCGAGGTCTGCCGGCGGCACTGGGGGTGGGGAGGGGGGACCCCGGACCCCTGGTGCAGGGGCAGAGCAGGGGGACGACGCCCCACTGCCGGCTGTATGCGGGGTTATTTCTGTGGAAGACCTGTGGGTACTTGGATGATAAAACACCCATGTTTCTGCAGTCTGAGAGTGCCACATCAGGCTGTGTCTGCGAATCTGAGCCGCCTTCTGGCACCACAGCAAACTATATTTTAAACTGTCTCCATGTCTCAATGTTTTGTGTTTGTTCTTTTTGTTTATCTGGCTTTAATAAGAGATAAAAACAATGTCCGCCTTTGTATTTAGCTCCCTGCAAACCGTCAGCCTGTGCGCTGTGATTTTCTGAAGGGTTTTCTGGGAAAATGTCATTAAGATGAATGTTATTTCACATTTCACTGTTTCTGACTTTACAAATCTGAAGCTTTGGAGGGAGTGGGAATAGGGGCGAGCAGCCGGAGTTCAGACGGGCGCTTTCCTCTCCCTGCAGAGCTCTGCTCTTCCCTTTCCCGTCTCTCACTTCGCCGGAGCTTTGTGGCAGCTCATAGCGAAAGCAGAGCTGTGCCTGCCCTCCCTGCCCGGCTGGAAATCCCACGCTGGTCCTCGCAGAGCAGCGATGACAAATGCATGGCTGTGTTCGTGGGCGCTCGGGGAGATGTAAAAACCGTGTCCGCTCGTCGTGATGCTCACGTGGTGATTTGTTGGTTTGATTCCTCAGGTCGCGAGCTGGCAAGCACAACCCTCCCAGGATACCCTCCGCACGTCCCGCCTGCCGGACAGGGCAGCTACTCCGCTCCGGCGCTGACAGGAATGGTGCCTGGTGAGTCTTCAAACGGGGAGGGAAAAAAAAAAAATTAAAAGAAGGGAAAAAGACAGCATTTCAGGAGGAAAGCGTGGCGCTCCGTGGATGCTCTGCGCTGAGGCAAGCGCGAGGCAGAGAGAGCAGCGCTGGAGGGGAAGGGGAGGTGAGAGC
>NW_009649572.1:97680-100754 GCF_000708025.1 Charadrius vociferus
CCACCCTCCGTCCCTGCCGGCTGTGGATCTGCGCGTGGCCCACGGCAGGACGGCGTCATGGGGGTGCTGGCAGCGAGCAGCGGTGTGTGCGCGGCAGTGGGAGCAGCGGTCTGGGCTGGCTCCTGCCCGAGCACCGGAGGTGGGATGCTGCTGGAAATCAGTGTGCTTATTTCAGCTTGGAAGAACCGCCAGCATTTGTCCCCAGGCTCTGCTGCCGTTGATCTGCACGTGGCAGACACTGCCGGCTACAAGGGAGAGAGGTGTTCTGAGGCCCAAATATGTATGTTAAAAGTCACGAATCTGCCCCCAAGTACCTTATGATTTGAAAAGTGGTGATAACTTGGAGATTCTCTTTCTTTCCGCTATTGCTTTTCAAGCCTGTAGGGTCATTTGAGCCAGCTCTCTGGAGTCAGCAGGGTCGGGGAGATACTGAGGAAAAAACCCCAAAGTGGAATTTCATGTCTAATCACATGGCTCTGGGAGGTGGTGATTTAGAAAAAGCGCTCATAATAGGAGAGTGGGAATTGGTGACGGTGGTTTGATATCCAGGCTTTTTTGGTGTTATATTAGTTCTTGTTACCAGCTTTGATTATGTCCTGCAAATTGGGTTCTACCAGATCACTAGGGAGTTAAGAAAAAATCAGCCATTTTTTGTGCATTTTAGAGTTCAGAACTGGCTATGGAAGTTAGGCATTAGGTTGCATGGAAACCAATTTTTACCCATAAAATGTAATCTCTGAAAGAGCTGTTGCTAGGGCACCAGATGTGTTTTTTAAGGAGTGAGGATAAAAAGTGAACACCTGAAAGTGAGTCTTGTTGGAAAAGAGCGTGAGCTTTGGTCCTTGTTTCATGCCATTTCTCACGGACACACACACATATGGACACTGTTATCGGTACGTTTCTTGTGATGGTGCAGCCGACTGCTCACATCGGGTGAAGATATGAACTTGCATCAACTCTTTAGCTTGTCCGCAAGCTGTAATCACACCTTAAAGCCTGGGGAGCAGCAGGCTCGGTTGGTCATGTCCATGCTGGGGCGGGGGCAGAGGTTCTGCCCCACCAGTCCCCTCGTCTCCTGCCCGGTCCCTCCAGGGCCGGCTCTTTACGGATGCCCTGAGCCCCTCCTCACTCCAGGGGCATCCTCCTGGAGGGTGGACATCTGAAAGCCTGATGTGTGTCGGATATATCATTCCTGGTGAATGCAGCGATTTAGAGGCTTTCAGAAACCTTGTGGGAGTCTACCACCTTCTTTCAGAGCACCTTCCTCTGAAAATCTGACTGCGAGCCCCAGTTCCAAGGGGAACACTTGCTCTCCCATCTATTTTGGGGTGCTGGGGAGTCAATATGTCAGGTGTCGCCGTCTGTTCAGGAGCAGCTGACAGGGTGGGATGGCCAAACTGCAGGACGTGGGGCTTGGCGGTGCTCAGCCAGAGGAGGTGCAGGTAGGGTTCGGTGATGTGGAGTCATCTGAGCTGATTTTCCCGGGTAATAGATTTTATTTTTAACTACACATAGGCTTGTGTGACCTATTATATTGAATAACTGCACTGTTCCTCTCAGTGGTTCCTTTAATAACAACCTTCTGCTCCAGCTAGTGTGAAGGTCAGCTGCAATTCCTGTAGGTTCTCCTTCTCATTTAAGTGAGAGTTTGCTAACTAGCATCCAAAATACCTTCTCAATCCTTCTTTGACTGCTGTCCTTTGCAGGACCAGTTGCAGAGCCTTGCTGGGGAGAGACCCCAGTCCCCCAGGGTCTGACCCAGAACCAGGTGACGGGTCTGGTCTGGTGCCCTTGGCACATCCTGACTTCTTCTGAGATGGCCAAATTGCTGTGCTGGAGCATGTTTGTCATACCAGGTCTCAGGGATTCCTTTCACGACCCGCCGCTGTCTCAGCGTAGTTTTCGGGGCCTCTGTTAGAAATGTGCTTCCTTGATAAGATTTTTAATCGTTAGCCATGAATTTCTGCTCGTAATTAAATAATTGTGTGAGTTAAGTGCTTAGAGACGTGGGAGAAATGTATACATGATGAGACATAGGTGGTGTTTTGTTGCAGGCTTGTTGCCACTGCCTTCGCTTGTGCTGCTGCCAGTAAACCCGTCCCTTTCCGCGCAGCCGGAGTTGGTCCCGCATCTGCCAGGATCCGTGTCGCGCCGGTGGGGTAGGGGGACCCTCCGGCTGCCTGGCGTTCCCAAGCTGGAAGCTGGAAACGGGAGCTGTGTGGGTTCAGCTGCTTGCTCCATGCTTATCTCTCCTCCAGGTCCCCACGTTCATCTGAGCAGGAGATGCTTCTTCCCCTGCCGGTCCCAGGTCCTTCCCTGCCTCTCCCACAGGGACCTGTCCCTGCGGCGTCTCCGTGCCCAGCATGAAAACCTGCTCCAGCTCTCCTCCCTTCCCTCCCTGCAAAAGCAGGGACTTGCGTATCATTGGGGATTTCCCTTTTTTTATGTGGCTCATGGATGTCTGCCGTGGCCCAGAGAATGAATTAATCAAATACTTTTCTCTAAAGGAACAAAACAAGCAAAAACGTGGCTTCGGTTTCAGTCCGGAGCTTTATGAACTGAGATCTGGCATCGCTTGAGGCTCCCGTGAACGTGTTCCCTCTGCGGGTGATGGGCCCATCACGCTTCTCCTGCCTTGTGGTGGCTGTCACCCTGTCAAGGTGACGGGAGAGGGGCTCTCCGAGAGGCACTGCGGCTCCAGCAGACCACGGTGCTCTGATGGCACAAGGCATAAGTGAAATGCTGTGGTGTGGACGGGTGGGCAGACAGATGGGACAACTGCTGCGTGGTGAAGCCACTGCTGTTGGGTTAACACCACGCTCCAGCTGGGTGGTGGCAGCACATGTGGCACTTCAGGGTACGGCCAGGGATCTCCTGGTTATCATCTTCATCCATAAACGGTAACGACCGCACCCCGTCGGGTTTTCAGATGATGCCAAACCGAGGAGCGCCGTCGGTGTGGTCCAGGGTAGGGCTGTGACATGGAGGCACCGTGGCAGGCAGGGGGAGGGACACGAAATCCAACCAGGGCAAACATAAAATCCCGCACCAGGGAAGGGAGCACTTCGCCACAA
>NW_009649572.1:100784-105129 GCF_000708025.1 Charadrius vociferus
GGTGGGGGCCGGCGGGGGCAGCGTCCTGGCCAGCAGATGGAGGGAAGGGGTGTTCCACCTCACCTGGCACGCAGGGGCTCACAAGGGGAATAGTGCAGTTTTGGGGCCCCAGCACAAAGAGGCAATGGGCATAACTTAAAACAAGAAAGATGCAAACTGAGTATGAGGAAAAACTTTTCCCTCAGGAGGAGGGTGCAGCGGTGGAAGAGGTCACTCAGGGAGGCTGTGCAGTCTCCGTTCTCGAGGGGTTTCAAGGCCAGGCTGGATGAAGCCCTGAGCGTCCTGGTCTGGCCTTGTTGCAGACCCTGCTGTGAGCAGTGTCGAGAGACCTTCCGAAGTCCCTTCCATCCTGAGACACCCCTTCACCCTGGGACTCAATGTTTTGCTTACGGCACCGCTGAAGATGTGCTGTGGGATCAGGAATTCGTATGCTTCTGCCTGCTACTGTGAGCAGAGGTGGAGTCAATAAGCATCTTGCCCAAAGTGGACGCTTCTCTTCAATCCTCATTGTCTAGTGGCGCATGCCTTGGACCGTGGGAGTTTATATCCCTTGTAAATGTTTATTTGGTCCCGTGTAGCTCTCCGTATGTTCTCGTTACCTACTTAGAGGTTTCATCCAGTATTGATTCCTACTAGATTCGTGGTCTCAGCACCACCTCGGGGCACAGGAACCCAGAGGTTAATAGGATGCTATAGGCAGAGATTATCTCCAATTATTTGGTATTATTGTTATTATTTGTTCACACTGTGATTGTGCCCCTAATGTGCTGTCGCTTTAGGAGCACGGCGCAGTGTTTTCCCAGCAGCCTTCCCTTTGTCTCCTGGGAAGAGTGGGCAGGAGGAAACGGCATCTTCTCCATCCCATCCAGCGCTTGCAGCCCAGACCCTAGTGGGCTCGCGTACACCTTTCCCAAGAGGCAGTCCCAGGGCTGTTTGGCTCTTCTGATGGAGGTGGTGCTGTCTTCTGCTTGCAACTTCTGCTGTCTTTGCTCCCTTTTCTACCTCGCGTTTGCAGATTTGGGAGTGTGGCAGCAGCCAGTTGGGAGCACATCGCTGGGAAGTGCAGTGTTTGTGGGGATTTTACTCCCTGACCTGTGTGTGTGACCCAGAGCCTTTTTCGAGGTGAAGTGTTTGAAAGGGAGCACAGCTGCTAGGGTAACGGTCCGCTGGCCACGGATAGCACATGGTTGTTGTATTTCCCTCGCCTGTGGGAGGCTGGACCTCCTCTTCGGCACCGCTCCTCCTCCCGCCTGGGCTGTGGTGCACTGCCGGCTGGGGCTGGTGCAGTGATGGGGAGCGGCGTGGTGACAGGGACCAGTGCTGCTTGACTGGGGTCTTCTCTTGCTCCTCTGTTGCTCCATCCACCACCGGCCTGTTTCCGGCGTCAGGCCAGGACTCTCTCCACAAGTACTGGTGTCCATGGGACTGCTCCTGGGACGTGTCTGAAGGTCTGTGTCCTCCCAACTGTGGGGAAGATGGTGGCCGTTGGCAAGGAAAGAGAGGGGCAGACAGGAGGAGGGGTGCCGCTCCAGCAGGCGTACCTGCTGTGAAGACCACCATCGCAGGAGCTGTGTCCTGTTCTTGTCCCTGCTGGGCTGGGGCAGGGGGCGACGGCGGTTCCCACAGCCGGGACAGCGAGGGCTGGGCAGGGGCCTGGGTGAAGCGTGCCCGCGTCCAGCCTCAGCATGTGCTTGTCCTCACCATCAGCCTCGTGGTGCCATGGTGGAGCTGAAAAAGGTTATACTCAAGTAGCCACGATGGTTCCCTGTGATACTTATGCCAGTGCTCGTGCCAGAAGCGCTGGGACAGCAGCCCCTGCCGCCCACCGGGTTCTCTCTCCCCCCTCTTCTCTCTCCCCATCTCCAGGGAGGGACCCCCCACCCGACACCCCTTCTCCCCTCCCCGGGACGGTCATTCACCCCGTCCCCTCCTCTCCCGGCGGACCCTGCGCGCCGGGTGACAGGAAAGGGTAGACTGTCCGGAATAGTGATGCTGAAAATATAGACATTAATGGGACTCTCGAAACCCAGATGTCCTTTCTGAACACTGGTAATTTGTTTTTAATGAAAAACCATGCAGTGACCCTGAACAAATGAATTTCCTTTATATGGAGTCTATGTGCAATTACCCGACTAAAGGGACCTGAAAACAGTGACATTCAAAACTGGGCTTTGAAAAGAAAAGCATAAAAAATAGCAACGGTGTCATTAACAATCTTTTATCGGGGAGAAGACGCTCGTCCTAACGTGCAAAGCAGAAGGAGATGGTGTTGGGAAACAAGGCGCGTGGTTTTCAGACGCGTTTTTTCCTCGTGGCGAGCAGATATTAACGCGGTGGTGAAGTGAGATTGCGTGACCTCTCGCTGCGGGGGTTTCCCCCGGCGGAGCTGCGAGGGACCGCACCGTCCCTCCGCCCGCGGGCACCCGGGGTGCGGGCAGCGGCAACGCGGCGGGGTCGGGACGCCGCCGTTGGGACGTGGGGGCTCCGGGATGAAGCCTGTAGGGATCGGTGGGGCTTGGTGTGCCCACCCCGGCATGCTGAAGGCTTTATTCATCGTTATTTCGATGAGTCTATGTTATGTGTGCCCGCTCTGCCTTCGCCAGAGTCTTGTGATAGCGTTTTGTGATCTGACATGCAGCTGTAAATATTCGAAAGCGAGCTGACTCAAAAATGGGGGCAGAAAAAACGAATTGTGGTGCGTGGGATGGCAGAGGGCATCAGTGTCAGAGCCTGGTCCGAGTCCTGCTCTGATGTACAGCACAAGGCTGGAAGAGCTGGGTTACCTGGGCAGTGACGCTGTTGTGGCCTGTGAAAGGAAAATCGGGCTCTTTATCCTAGGAAGACCTAAAGCAAATGAGGAATGAACCTTAACATTTCTTTGGTGAAGGGGAATGTTTGCAGATTGCATCCTTGGAGCCTGGAGGTGACTCTGAGTCCATTTGCTGTCTGCTCCACACTGCTGTTACGGGGGGGATGTGTGTCTCTGTTCGCATTATGGGCACTTATGGTTTGGGGTTTTTTTTGTGCTGGTATCGCCACTTTTTGCTGCTCATGTAGCTCAAAGCCAACCATCGCCCAGAGCACCCCAAAAACACCTTCAAAACCAGTTGTGCACAGAAGCACCCACAGCTTCCAGAGCCAGAAGACCTGCTGCCAAAGGACAGAAGTGTTGACATTTGGTATTTTCTGGTTAAGCGAATTCACTGTTTTTCCCCCAGTCTAGGGCTGCTCCACAAAGGTGCCTCCCCACCCTCCTGTAATCCTGGAAGACAAATCCCAGAGAAGTTTCATCACGTATGATGGAGCAAGTGATGCGCCGTCACAAATATCTTGGGGCAATACCAGATTGCAAATCAACTGACAAATGATTCCCTTAATTAATAACGAAGCAGTTAAGTAAATGGTATGCGTTTATCTGCCGCTCCTGTACATTTTGAATGAGGGGCTGCCAGGATCGTGGAAGCCCGGAGAAACGTTTTGGTGTTCATCTCTCAGGGATGTAATTACTGCAGCTTGCAGAAGAATATAGACAAAATTTATATTGTTTTCAATATGGTGTTGTCAGATATTATTTCATTAAATTGATTTAGAAATTACGCTGGAGAGGGCAAGAAGGTGAAGCGTTTGGAAGCCAACAGCCTCTGGATCTGCTCTTCCCAAACCCGCCTTCCTCATACAGACCCGATCCTTGACTGGGGTCAATTAGTCCCGACCCGCGACCGCCGTGGCTCTCCGCGGCTCAGCGCCAGCTGAGGACACGGTCCCAAGTGTGCCACGCGCGGCAGAGCCAGTCCCGTCTGTGCGGCGGGCTCCCTCTGCCCCAGCCGTAATTTCTGCCTCCTCCTGTCGCGCCGAGATGCTGTGCATATCTAAACGTAAGTAAGCAAGGCGAAGTGTGTATAAACAAAAGGGTCTGTATTTAGGAGTGAGGAGGAGGAGAGAAAACATATTGTATTGCTCCACTCTTTGGAAATTTCTATGCATTTGTAATAACAAAATTACCATAATTTGCTCGTTAACGCAGCTAGATCAGTCAAGCATTGTTCCAAACATGCAGAGGCTGCTTCTCGCTCTAGGTCTGCCAGTGAGTTAAGCATGGTGGAAATTAGCATGCAAATAGCCCTAATTCGGTGGCCGAGCTGTCAGATCCGCACTCAGCGCACTCAGCGGCTTGTTCCCTTTGAAATCCCTGACAGGAGCGGCTCAGGCAATCCCACCCTCAAGTAGATCCAGCCAGAAGAGGTACCAAGGGGGCACCTCCTGAGTGACAGTTTGGCTACCTTCAGTCAAATCAATCAGTCGCGTCAGCCGGCAGCGGCGCGCGGCGACGCCGGGGGCCGTGGGG
>NW_009649572.1:105462-106151 GCF_000708025.1 Charadrius vociferus
ACTGCGGCCGCCCCCATGGACGGGGAGGAGAGGGCTGGAGGTGCCTGGCTGATGGTGCAGGGCTCCATCCGGCACCTCGGGGGGAACCACGGGACCCCTCCAGCTCCCGTCTCTGCAGCGTGTGGGGTACACGCAGGGAGACACTGGTGGGAGCTGAAAGCAGCGGCTTTCCCTGGTGGTGGTTCTTCCAGTGTTACAGGTCTGATGTGCTGCTGCCTTTAAGTAATGCCCCTGATGAGAAAAGCAGCAATTTAAGACACCTTTGGTTGCTGTTGTTGGGTTTTTATGTTAGTAAACATTTTTCCATCCCCTGCAAGCCACTTGTTTTTGGGCTCCATTGTGCCGGCGGCTACAACAAACACCAGTCTCTGCCCCGAAATACCTGGAGCCAGAAATTTAAAGATGAGCTGCTTCCAGATGAAATGTGTTAGAAGCTCGCCCTCTGCTCATTAATTGCATTAGCCCTGTAGGAACCTGTCATCGGGTCAGAGCCGGCCCTGTGCCGGGTCCGTTCCCCCCCGAGCACTGGGGACATCCGCTGCGTGGGGGCTGCACGGCGCACCACCGTCCTCCTCCTCCTCCTCCTCCGGGAAGGCAGGAACGGCTTTACAAAGGGCTCCCTAACAAACCCCCGTTTGCCGGCTCTCAGCACCAGCGGTGACGGCAGCTCCTGGGGCACTGTGCCCCTG
>NW_009649572.1:106465-109283 GCF_000708025.1 Charadrius vociferus
AGCGCGGCTGGAGCTGCCCCCGAGCGCCTGGTGCTTGCAGGGCTGAACTCAGCCCTCTCCCTCGTGGTGAGGTTCCTCAGACCGGAGTGACAGCCACATGAGAGCACACAAAATGCTTTATCCTTTCAGAGAATTCAGCTTTTTTATGGTTGTGACTCCTTGTGTTATGTCAGTACCCAGAGTTTAAAAAAAATGGACATTACAAGAGCATCACAGCTCGGAACAGCGCCTCGCCGGCGCTTTGGGCGCTGTGGTGTGCCTGGCGTCTGTCACGACAGCCAGTGGCCGCAGGACATTCCATGCAAAGGTTTTGAGGGGATTTGCAGCCATTGTCCTGCAGGGCGTTCCTTCTGAATTCAGCATTTTTACTGCTCGCTGGACTCGTTTTCTGAGGCACTAGCCTTGATTTCTGTGTGGTGGTTGATGGAGGGAGTTTTCTTGCAGTTAGGGCTGTTTGAACGTAGAACATCCGCCCTGTGGTAAACTCTGACACTCAGAACCGATGTCTGTGGCACAAATCGAAATTAAATGTTTTGAGAATTAAGTGTTCTCTTTCCAGGAGTTTCAGGACGCATTGAGGCTTTATCAAAGCCAGTGAAAATGCCAAGACACTACAGCAGATTGCAGTGTGGTACGGTGGAATGCAATACAATCGGTGCAAAAGAAACAAAATGGGGTAATAGAAAGGAAACCAAACTCAGTGAAAAAGGGGAGGAAAGGGACAGCCCCGACAGGGAAGTGAGAAGCCTCCATAAAGAAGGATGCATTTGCTTATTCCTGGCAGCAAACGCAGCACTGGGGCACTTTGATTGCAAATAAGTCCTCTGTCCCCTGTGACTGCAGCGGATTTGGGATCGGGCTCTGCACTGACTGCAGAGTGAGCTGGGAAATTTAAACGTAACCCCCTTAACTCCTACGTATAAAGACTGAACCCGGCACGCTGGTCCTGAGTCGATGTCTGTTTGGCAGCAGATGCACCAAATGTGGTCAGTCTTGGGTAGCAGCGGCAAAGGCTGCTTTGCCACACAGAAGCTTTGCCGCAGAGTGAGTGACTTCCATGCGCGCACGGATGCTTCACGGACGTGGAGAGGCACGCGTGCTGCCGTCCCTGATGGGAAAAGCAGTGCCCGCGTGGGAGCGGGACCGCGTCGCACGGGGCCGGGGTCATGATGCTGCCCCATCTTCTCCTCCTCTTGCCGTCCTCCTTCAGCACAAAGGAGACGCCTCAGCCCGGGCTGTCTGGTGTTCGGTCTCGCACGTTTGCTGAAGTGAGGAAAGGTAATGCCAGCCCTCGGCATGGTCCCGTGGAGGTTTGCCCTGGGCTGTCAGGACATGTGGGCAGCCGCGGGTGCTGCCAGGGGGACGTGCCACGGCAGCCATGGTGGCCTCGAGCATCATCCCGCTACACCTGGGACGAGGCGCCCCATCCATCCTCCCTTCCCCTCGTCCTCAGCACAATTTCTGGCTGGCTCAGCTGGATCAGGCCTGGTTCGGCGCCTGCAGGCGTTGCTTGGCAATGGCTTTGGCTACAAAACGTTCACCAGCAGAGCAGCTGGCCAAAGGACTGAGCTGCCGCGTGCCCAGAGGTTGACCTGAGGTTGGCTAACATGTTTTTTCTCTGCATTGAAAGGATGACTGTAACGTGGATGTGGTGTAAAACCAAAGCAGTGCCGTGAAAATCAAGTGAGAAATTATCTGTCTTCTGTCACTCAGGTGTTCATTTGCATTGTGTTTGGTGTCAGAAAGAAAAACTGACATCTCTGCTGGGGCCGTGTCTCTGTATTTCAGAGCTTGCACAAGCTCCCGGTGATGACAGAAGGAACCAGAGGGGGAAAGCAGACCCTGCTGGCGTGGTAGAGCCGCGGTCCAGGGGGGGCCGAAGCTGGCAGCCCAGCTGAAACCCCTGCAAGCAGAAGGGCTAAGATGCTGAGGGCTTGAGCGGCTCAGCCAGGAGCCCTCATCCGCACGTGAGGGTTTACACGGGGCTTCTCCATCTGTGGAAGGTGCGGTCGGGGGCGGGACACGGAGGTCGCCTGGCAGTCGCGGAGGATGGGGATGCCTGAGAAGACATTGGTGTGGGAAGATGCTCCCTGCGTCGCCACGTCCTCCTGCCCCCGTTCCCACGTGTGTTTGCAGAGGACTGCTGCCATGCCAGCAGCAACGTACCTTCGTCAAGCTACCAAAACACTTAATTTCCAGACTTCACAGTTTCCACACTGTAGCTACGTTATTATGGCTCGTGACATTATATCTGCTTCTGCTACTAGCTAAATTGCTTGTGTAATTCCTGGAAGTAACTACACATCACATTATCATTATGAACGCTGAAATTATAAAAACCAGGCTAAAGTCAGGACGAAACATGGAGTGGCGTATTCTCATCTGAACCAAACGCAACATTTCCATTTTGTAGTTTGGAGGATTTTATCCCACAAGATACTTCTTGGCACTTTTTGCCCCAGTTTGGGATGAAACAGTATTGCAAAGCTCGACATTTTCTGCGACATGGAAGTTTTCCTTTTCATCCCGCACGCGCTACCGTCCGGTCAGTCCGGGGCAGGGAAGGTGACGCAGGTCCTGCCCCCGTATGCTGCCGTGCTGGGGACCCGGGCGCAAGGGCAGGGACGCCCTGGGTGGACGGAAGGCGCTCGGTGCCGCTCGTCCTCTCCTGCCCCTCTCCTTGGCTGGTGGCCGGGTAGGACGGGGCTTTGCGGAGGTCGCAGGCAGCCCCACAGACGGGGCTTGGCCAGAGCCGAGAGCTGGTCCGGTGCGAGCGGCGGCAGTGACCGGCACAGAGCGGCAGCGCGTTCCCGGCACC
>NW_009649572.1:109299-111409 GCF_000708025.1 Charadrius vociferus
CCGGTCTGCCCGGCGTGCCGGGGGCTGTGTGCCGGGGGCTGGTAGACGACTGCACCGGGAGGTGGGGGTCGGGAGGGGGAAGGGGCAAATTCCTCATCATCATTAATTGCAGTGCCATCTCCGTGCAGATGAGTCGGGCAGTTGTCCTCCTGGTACAGGGAGATAAATCTCTCCTAATGCAGTTCCAATATGGTTGCTCTGTGGCACCACCTACCTTTGTTGTATTAAAGTTAAACACCTTTGTGTACAAAAGTTTAAAGTGCATAGCTAAAACCTGTGTGCTTGCAGTAATTGCAGGTGTAAATCTTTTTGTCATCCTGCAAAGACTAGGTGAGGTATTTCATAAATATGTCAGAAGCGGCATTAAAATTTTATGGCAGGCAGCACGGGTCGAGAATAGTACAGTGACTTCACAGCAAGGTACGTCCACCTTAACCCACAACTCATTAGTCATTGATGGGATTTCTGTGCCTTGTAGCTTCTTGGAAATGAGGTAGTGTTACACAAATCCGTGTGTTACTGTTTTCTTAAAATATGACAACCTACTCAGGACCATTAAAAATAAAATCATACATCTTTGAGCAGGTGCTAGTTAATATGAAGATAAAATAAGGGGGAAATACTGTCCAGTCTGTATGATCGTAAAATTATATACAGCCTTCATTAGAAGTTAATTGGCAGTCCTGATGGGACTGGGAACTTCGGAGAGACGTTGTCTGGATGTGGCCAAGTGCCTCCCAGCCGCACATGCCATGGACTTCTGCCTGGCTGACCTGCAGGAAAAATCATCCGGCGTGCGGGCCAGTTTCGTTTTGAAATCATATGCGTGAAGGTTCGGTTGATGGTTGTGCCTGGACCGTTCACTGAAGGGTTAGTCAATGACTGCGGGACACGACAGACAGGAGCGGGATGTGCTGTTGGTGAGTGTAAGTGTAGTGTTGGAAGGGGTCGTCGGTGATGATGACGGATCTGTTGATCCGCTGGATTCTTACAGGGGATTTAGCGGTGGACGCACAAGCCTGTTTTTCCCTACGTGTGCAAAGAGCGTGCGCGGTGCTGTGTGTGTGCGTGGCACGTCTCTCTGTCATCCTGTGTCTGTGCGTGCGGGCTGTGTTTCTGTGCGTGCACCCCGGCTGTCCCCGACGTCCCGGGAACACACGTCCCGAGCTCCCCGCTACACTCGCCGCGGGGTCCCCGCGCGCCCCCAGCTGCCGAGGGAGCAGACCTCCTGCCCCCGCTCCAGGATGGGTCGTGTCCCCGGCATCACTCTGCCCGTCCGGTGGGATGCTGTGGTGGCGGCTGTAGGTCACGGAACACGAAGGGTGCAGTCAGTGGGGTTCCAGCCAGTAGGTTGTTCCTCACGCTTTTAGGAGAGGAACAAGCTTGAACAAGAAAAAGGTATTTCAGTGTGGGCTCGGGTTTGTTCGAGGAGGGTGTTCAGGTGCGGAGTGCTGCTCACGCTGCTGGCCACAGTAATTAACAGTTACCACCGCATTTCCTAGCTGTTCTTTCAATGAGCGGTATGGGCGCTGTCTAATTAATTGTATGGCATTAACAGCGCTACCTGGGATCCTGCGAGCGCCTGTGCGCTCGTGGTCGGGCGCGCTGTTGCAGTGCACCGCGGCTCCAAGGGCTCTGTCTCGGCATGAGTGGGGTGAAATTTTTGACATAGTTTTATCGTATGTGTTTGAGCAACATGGGCAGAGGGCTTAGTGCTCTAAGAACTCACTGTTTGTCAGGGTTTCTTTTAATTTAAAATCAAGAGGTGGAGATTTTATTCTGTGTATGGAAAGTTTTACTTGAAAACCATTTGTGAGGGCTGCTTTTCTGCTGAAATCTATCACTTTTAATTCCATCCTCAAAAAAAAAATGGGGGGGACACGGGCTATTAATTGTACAGAAAGCATTTTCCCTTTTCCATTTATTAATACTTTATTTACTTCCTTCCTGTGGGAACAGATAATTTGCTGGTTACAGCGCCAGGTAAGCCAGGGTCCGCAGACCGGGAGCAGCTTCCCATTTCGATGCGGAGGATCTCGGGCATTTTGGAAAGTGGCTTTTTTTTTTTTTTTTTTTTTTTTTTAAACTTCTAATTTCAAGGGGTTTTCCT
>NW_009649572.1:111442-116383 GCF_000708025.1 Charadrius vociferus
GGGGCGAACCCCCGGGGACTCCTGCCAGCCCTGGGGGCTCGGCCACGGTCCCGGAGGCTGGCAGCGAGCTCCAGCTGCGGGTAGGTGTTACGGTTTGAGGAACCCACAACAATTTATTGCTGTTTAGACAATTGTTCTATCACCCAGTGACCCCTCCCCACCCAGGAAAGGGTATTGGGAAGAAAACAAGGAAACACAGGGGTTGAAATATAAACAGATTTAATAGAATAAGACGAAACCTGTTGTAGGTGACCCTGCTCTGGTGGGGGGGTTGGACTAGATGATCTCCAGAGGTCCCTTCCAACCCTGACCATTCTGTGATTCTGTGAGATGGTTAACATTAACAACACTGAAGAACCAGTGTAAAATACACAAGGATTATTCTCAGCCCGTTCTATCAGCAGAAGCTGTGCACTCGCCGCAGTGACAGCCAGCGTGGGACTGCGGCTTCGGGAGGAAGGGAAGGGCTCAGGGCTGCAGCACCGGGGTGAGGAGTTCTCAGGATGGCAGCCATCACGGGAGGGAGAGAACTCCTCACCAAACTTTCTATTTATATTGAAGGTGAAGTTCATATTACAAAATAACCCTGTTGGCAGCTTGGGTCAAGTGCCTGGGTCTCGCTCCTCCTCATCCCCACATCTGGAGAGCTCAAAAACACTGAGAGCTTGAAACCCACACACCACAGCTGGCTAGAAAGTAAATATTTTCACAAATTCAGACACTGGAGTCTTCTAAAAGTGCAGTTTTTCCAAGCATTAGAAGAAAAATGAGTCCTGTGTTGCTCAAACCAGGACAGTGGGTCTTGGGGGAGCAGCAAGAGCACGGCGCCTGCTCCCTGCCCGCTCCCGGCTCCGCTCGCTGCGGCCGTTCGTCTCTTTGGGGTGGCGTGGGCGGCATCGCGTATGGCCCCACCCTGGCTGGGGGACCCTTCCAGAGGGGTCTCGCTGCGGTGGCCATCACCCTCACGTCTTGGACACCTGGCGCTGTTTCTGATAGCCCAGTCTTGAGAAAACTTGCCATGGTTGCCCTTCAAAGACTGGCCGAGGAATCCTGGTTGTTTGTCTTGAGGTCTTTAGCTGGTTATCACCTCGGGTATTTCCACTGAGATAAATCGGGTAGAACATGACGGGCTTTTGGTGTATAAAGTGTATTTTTTCCTGCTTGGCTTCTTCCCAGGGGGAACATTGTTTCTGAAAGACATGGTTTTGTTTCAGTAGGTCTGTACTTTGGTAATTTTTCCCTTTTTTGCGCTTCTGCTTTTTGTAGCGCCTGGACTGCCCGGTGCAGAGCAGACAGATGAACGGCCAAGTGTGCTTGGTCGTCGGAGCGGAAGGCAGAGTTATCAACATCCTTCCTCCTGTGGGACTGCTGTTGACAAAGAAGACGTGGGTGACCAGGAAAAGGCCTGGCAGATTACTGGTGGTCAACCCATGGCACGCCCCGGGTTCCTAGTCCCCCAGGTTAAATGCAGATGATATTTAGCGATTAGAGCAGTATAAACCATAGAATCGTAGAATCACAGGATGGTTTAGGTTGGAGGGGACCTTAAAGACTATCTAGTTCCAACTCCCCTGCCACGGGCAGGGACACCTCCCACCAGACCCGGTTAATCACTGCTCCTGTTGTTTGCTAATGAATGGTAAATTGGAAGAAAGTCCAAGGCTCCATCACAACAAAAAATGACAATAAAAAAAATATTTTGGACTTCGCTTCAAACATACAGTTTGTTTTCCAGTTGAGATTTTTTGATTATTTTTTTTTAGCCTCACTGAACTCACTTCAAAAACTTAACATCTCTCTGAATTTAAAAGAAAAAAAAGATTTGTTTGGAAAACATCTGATTTAAAAAAAAAAAAAATAAAATCCAGGGCTCTAACTGAAGGGTTTTGTCAAAATTGTCACAAATCTGCAAAAGTAGGTTAGTGATGCGAAACTACTTTTTTGTGTGAAAGCACGTTTTAACTGAAAGGTGTTTCTCAGCTCTCCCGTACATGGAGAAAACTTCTGAGAGGGTGAGTTTTGTGAGTCGCGGGGGCTGCGGCTTGCCAGGCACGGCTGTGGATCTCTCGCTCTGAGCCGAGACAGCGGCTTGGTGCACAGCGGCAGATGCGCGTTACCGAGGGGAGGATACACCGTTGCTCTCCGCAGAGAGGCCAGACCCTTTCCCCTTCCTTTCTAAGGTCTCTCGCACTTGTTTGTCGCCATGGCTTTGTGTGGGGTACTGCCCGGGGCTGCTGGGTCATGGAGCAATCTCTCGGGCGGCGTGGGGCTGTGGTGGGAAGTGACTTCTCCTGCTGTCCCTTGCTTTATATCCACCCCCAGCGCAGGTGATGCCTGGACCTATTGCACGTGTGACTTTTGTGTAATAGATTTCATTTGGGTAGCCGTCATTTCACAGTGTCAGTGGGTGATAGGCAGCGGTCCGGGCGCGTTCGCGTGGCTCCGTGCAGTGTTTAGCCCTGCTCCCCATGCAGTCAAGCATGTCTCAGCTACCAGGGTAATGATTGTTATTGGAATTCGCAGCAGAAATTTATGATCCATGTGATTACTTCCACAAAAGACAACAACAGAAAACAAATAAAGTCACGAGAATGTTAATTTTAAAAAGTTACAGTAAGGTCCTTTGCCGTAAGGGAAAGGTAGAGACACCTGCAGCCCCTGTCGGAGGTCAGGCTGGAGGGGGAGAGGGGTTCGCCTGCAGAGCCCGTCTTAGGTACAAGTAAGCAGATTATATTTCAATTTACCAGGACCACGGTGAGGAATGGGCAAGGTGTTGCTGTGATAGGACGAGGGGTAAGGGCTTCAAACTGGAAGAGGGTAGATTTAGATAAGATACCAGAAAGAAATTATTTCCTGTGCAGGTGGTGATCCCCTGGGGCAGGTTGCCCCGAGAAGCTGTGGCTGCCCCATCCCTGGAGGTGTTCAAGGCCAGGTTGGATGGGGCTTGGAGCAACCTGGGCTGGGGGGAGGTGTCCCTGCCCAGGGCAGGGGGTGGAATGAGATGATCTTTAAGGTCTCTTCCAACCCAAACCATTCTACGATTCTATGATTCTTGGCCAGGATTCTCATTTTTGTCCCACAACATCCCGTGCCTGTCCCTCATGCCATTACATTTACTGAACATCATGGTTTGTTTTAATTTTCTACCAAAGGGAGGGGCCAGATGATACACTGTCCTAAACCTGGAGCTTGGGTGACAAAAGGAACCAGCTAAAGGAGACTGGTGGAGAAAGCTGGTGGCTGGGATGAGTCTGGCAGGACAGATGGCACAGATGTGGAGTTGTGGTCACTCCCCCTGTTGACTCCAGCCAGTGCTCACCAGGAGCTGCCACAAGATTATTGCAGGGAGGAAGGCATGTTCTGTCACCTGCGTGTTCTATCACCTGAGTGTTGTATTACCTGCAGCCATCATACGGACACAACTGCTCATCCCCATGGTCCTAATGGCTTCTTCCTGTCCTAAACACAAGTGCAAAAACCTGATATCTGAGAAAATGCAGTGAAAAGTGTCCAAACATATGTCCACCTTCACTTAATTGGCTCTGGTTGAGCTCTGCTGCCTCTGGAGCTTCTGATTCATGGGGTCTTCTGAGACCCTAGGGCCCAGAGCAACACATTGAGCTTAGAAGTGACATATAAAACTTCTCTGTTGTTTATTTGTTCGATTTTGCGTTTCAGTCCAGAGGTGCCAGCAGCTGGGTAACAAGCATGTTCCATGTTTGGCTAGGCTGCTGGTTTCTGCTGGTGTTAAGTGCCACACGGTCCTGAGAAGATAAGGCTAAAGGACAGCTCATCACCGTTGTGCTGCATAGCGGGACTGCAGTCGGGCGCTCTGCGCGGTGAGACAGTGGCTGAGCAGCAGCAGCGGCCAGGCTTTGGAGCAGGGGCCCAGGGATGATGTGAAATCTCTGTCCTGGGAGATTCCCACACTTTGGCTGGGCATGGCCAGTGTCAAAGCTGGCCCTTCTCTGAGCAGGGGTTTGGAGTGGGTAACCTGCAAAGGCCCCGTCCAGTTTACATTACTCTGTGGTTATGGCATCCATGTTTGAAAAAAGAAATTAGATGGCAAATAATTTGCATCCCCCTCCCACCTGCCAAGATCCAAAGCTGGCTGAGATGGACCCTGGGTCCGTCCCACTGTACAGCCAGCAGTCCGTCAGCGCCTGCTGCCCCTCTGCCCCATCCCTCTGCCTTCTGGCAGGAGAGGAGGGTTTCCAGCACCCTCCTGCCCCGAGTCCATCACCGGCGCACAGCGGTGCCTGTGTCCTCCCCTGTCCCCTGCAGGGGCGGTTGTCCGAAGCCACGGCGATGTGAAGGACACCATGAAATCTCTTTCTTCATCTCTTCGTTCTCGAGATTTTTTTTAAGCTCACACTTTTCAGTTTTTCTGCACATCACAAAGGAAACTTGCAGGGAGCTTACCTTGAAATTGATCAGACTGGTAAACACGAGTTGATAATCCCCAGGGAACACGCTGCAGAACAGATAACACTGTTGTGGCTGCAGCCGTGGGTCCATCCACCACCTCCCGACACCGTTCATGGCCGCCCCTGGGGCTCACCCCTGGGAAGGGAGCTGTGCCTCTCCCCCACCGTCGCAGGGTGGAGGGCGTCTCCCAGGGCTTGCTGCCGCCTTGTAGCAGCAACAGAATCGTTCTCCCCTCCTCCCCTCCTCCTCTGCCTCTGGTGGCGATGGGGGTCTCACCCCTTTTGGACTACAGCCGCGTGAAGCACTGTGGCAGCGTGGGGTCAGGTCTGCGGCGAGCGGTTGGGCTGACTCCGGCAGAAGCCCTTGGTTTGGTGTCTTTGTGTCTCGGTGGTGCCTGAGTTACTGAGGAGGGGGCTCAGCGCTTCACCCCTTCCTCACGGTGTGCGGGCAGGCGCCCTGCACGTGTGTGCGCCGCGTGGCGCCGTGCGTGTGCGCGTCCCCGGGCGGCCGATT
>NW_009649572.1:117194-123313 GCF_000708025.1 Charadrius vociferus
GCAGGACGTGTTCCCATCGGCTTACGGGTGTTGTGTTGCTCAGACGGCACAGCTGCGTCCTGCCACTAAAACAGGGCTAAATCTCCCCATTTCGGGCTGCCCTGTGGAAAGGAGCCCCCGGGGGAGGGGGTGTCCCAGCCCCTCACCGCAGAAGAGGTGCCCACGGGGTGAAGGGGGTTTTTGCGTGGCGCAGACGGGAAGGAGGACCTGGCCATGAGCCTCCAAGGGCTGGGAAAGGTCGTGTCACTCGCCTGTGAAGTTACCGGCCAGTTCACTGCCTGCGCGCTTCGCACGTTTGGGCAAACACCGGTTGTGCAGAGCTGGGTCAGAGAGTTGGTGGAAGCTGAGTGGGTTTGGGAACAGGGGCGAGCGGGGCGGGCTCTGGCTGAGCAGAGAGCCTCAGGTGCAGCAGTGGGGAGGCAGAAGGAGGGACCAGAGAGGAGCCACCTTGTCCAGCCGGAGGGAGCTTGCTCCCTGGCTGGTGGAAGGCAATGGGATGTGTTTGTCAGTGGCCCTGGTGCTGTGGGTGGCTCCTGACATCACTTATGGCCTCGCTCTTCTAGAGAGGGCACTGTGATGGAGGTAACCTTCAGGCTCTGAAGCCATCAGGAGAGGGAGCAGAGAAGTGTAGATATGATGACTTCACCAGGAAGAAAGCTTGGAAAACAGCTCTGTTTTCCATGGCTCATGGTGAATTTGTGCCATTCCCTAGAAGGAGTAATGAAAACCTGCTCTGAGCTTGTGTGGAGATGTGGCCAAAGCAGCAACGCGTGCTGAGCACGCACGGGGCTTGCTGCTGCGGGCTTCAGACCTCATCTCATGGCCCCGTCTGCGGGCACTCGGTCGGGGGAGAGAGAGCAGGTCGAGGCTGGTGGGTGCACTCCTGCGGGTCTGAAGGGCTGTGGGGAGCAGAGAGGGGCTGTTAAGGGAGACCTCCCTGCAGTGAACCGCTGATGGGTCACTCTTGCCATCAGCACGTTCAGCGTGTTTACCGTTGTTCTTCGGTGTAGGCTCAGAGGCAGCTCATTTTTACTGAAGCAGCATCACGTGGGGACCAAACTACCCTGGACCCGACGCTGTATTTTGACACCAACCTGTGTCACTTCTGTATTGGCAGAAAATACCTGTGCTGCACAGCAATCGCAGCCCACCACGCGGTCGAGCCGAGAGCTCCCCGCGGCGGGTGGCACGACCCCACCGCCCACCAGAGCATCATCCCCTCTCTCCTGGGGCCAGCAAGTCGCCTAAGCGGTCTGTGGGTCATGCGGGACGGGGGGAGATGTGGTGAAGCTGGGGACGTGGCGGTGGGGGTAAAGGCAGCCCCTGGGTCAGCGCCGGGGACCAGAATGGGCGAAGGTTGCAGCGAGCATCTTCTGCTGCAGCCTGGCAGCCCTCCCCTCCTCTTGCCGCAGGAAACCTGCTCTTTCTCCCACCGTGCTGTGTTGAGTGTGCGTATACTTGTGTAGGAGAGAGGGAAAAGGAGAGAAGGAGGAAAGACAGGAGAAGAGCGGGAAACTGTCATTTGTGGAAGATTTCCTCATAAATCATCAACAGTGTTGGTATTTGCATGGTGGTGGAGCCGGGTGCCCTGCCCAGGGTCAGAGCCCCATGGTGCCAGGCTCTGTCCTGAAGAGCTTGCAGCTGAAGTATGAAACAGGAGGTGACATGTGAAGAGAACAAACAGATGGGGAGAGCAGGAGCTGGTGAGGAGATAAATAGCAATAACTCTTTGAGTTTTTTCTGTGCCTTTGTCTGGAGGGTTTCAAAGCCATCTGAAACTGATACAAGCATCCCTCTCCTTGGGTTAAAGTACAGACAACTGTCTGGGACCAAGACCATGTTGTCCCGGAGAGCCTGGAAGGGTACCCGCTATCTGGAAGATGAGCTGGTTCATCTCCTGCCGGAAGAGACCCTGACTGAGCAGCCCTCTCCTCGTTTTCTTGCCCTGAGTGCTGTAGGACCGTGGAGGCAAGGGCCAGCCCCACCAGACTCCTCTCCATCCCTCCTCCCTGTCTTGCTCTTGCAGCACTGTCTGCCCGAGAAAATCCCACCAGCTCAGCAGTCCTGGGCTGCAGCATGAAAAGGGTGCATGAAAGATGGGTGCACTCATTTATTTAATAATTCGCCCACCCATATGGCCCTTCCTCAAAGAGGGTGGCCAGCATTGCGCTCACTCAGGCAGTCACTGGAGCACAGCAGGCACTGAAGAGCTCCTGTCCCCGCAATGGTAACTGTGGTCTCAAACCAAATGATCTTTTGTTTTGTCTTTTTCTCTTTAACTTAGGGAGCGAGTTTTCTGGGAGCCCATACAGCCACCCACAATATTCGACGTACAATGACTCCTGGAGGTTTCCCAACCCTGGACTACTGGGTAAGTTGCCGTGCTCGCCTTGCGGGCTCAATGCAAGATGTGTCCCCTTTGCAACCCAATGGCGATTGCCCCTGCTAGGGGGACTTCTCAAACAAGAAGCCCAAACCTCTTGTCTTCCCCTTTCTGACCGCGTAAAGTCCTTGCAGATGCACAAAATGTTGCCGGAAGGCAGGATCCCCATTGTTTTTGAGGGTGAAGAATCCATTTCAGACAAAACTTGGGGTGCTTTATGGGGAGTGCCGACTTCAGGGAGTCGCTGGTTGATCATGGCCAAGCACCAGCCCCATTGCTCCCCATGCTGTTGTTTCTCACTCGTTCAAGCACTTTGTTTTCCTCCCCGACCTCGCGTTGCGTTTCCTCCCCAGTTGTGTGTGTGTGCCCGATCCATCCCTCCTCTGCACGGGACCGCTGTGCCCGCGCAGCCTCGCTGGTTCCGGCACAGTCCCTGCGAGCGGTGGGGAACAGGAGCCCTGTGGCTCATGCAGGATCATGGCCCTCATGTGAAGGATAAACATAATCCATTTTACACCATTGTCAAAAGCTGGCCCACTTTGACCTTATATACATGTAGCATGCAGTAATTAGAATTTTTCCTTGCATAATTTACATGGATGAGGTAAGTAAAATACCAATTAATTGTCATCTCTCAACACAGGAGTAGCATGCCTTAGAGATTTCCAGATTTATGGATGACAGGGCTGTTATATGTGACCTCCAGCAGCGAAATAATTTTGAATTTTTGTCATACTTTTTTTATCAGGTTTCTTTGTTTTAAGTAATTGAGTCCCCATGTAATTGAGCCACCCAGGCTGTATTCATCATGGTTCTTGTCCTTAAACAAATCCTTGGGGAGCAATAGACAGCCTCTGCCTCCCGTGCCATGGTGCTGGTATAATGCTGCTATTTGCCGTGCCACATTTAAGGGTTTGTTAGCGCTTCCATCATAAATCAGCGGGCAGATCTCCAGCTAATATCGATGGGCATAGCTGCACAAAGCCAGGGGAGCCCCTGCACGGAGACCCGCAGTTTCCATGGCCACAGCCGGCAGCGCCTGTGGGATTTTGGCTTGGCCACATGGGGAAGATGCTTTAGCCAGGGGGAAGAGCGCGCACCGCGCTTTCTTCGTTTCTCGTGTTGCAGCTCCTTTGGAGGCAGGAGAGCTGCTTTAGCAAAGCTCTGCTGCGTGG
This sequence comes from Charadrius vociferus, assembly GCF_000708025.1. Classification (NCBI taxonomy): domain Eukaryota; kingdom Metazoa; phylum Chordata; class Aves; order Charadriiformes; family Charadriidae; genus Charadrius; species Charadrius vociferus. Next base: position 120,753 of record NW_009649572.1, read on the forward strand.
ACAGGACTGGGAAGCCAGGGTTTTGGGTGGCTTTTTAAATTTTGCTTGCAAACCAGTAAAGAAACTGGCATGATATGAAAAATAAATGGAAACGTATCCCCAGCCTTGCCTTTCCTCATGGAGAGAGGTCTTTTGGCCAGGCCCCCGGACTGCACACCGTGCTCCCACCTGTGGGTGCACTGGAGCCATCCCGGAGCCCTCCTGGAGCCCCCCCGGAGCCCCTCGCCGCCCTGCAGCAGGGGGCCACTCGTGGCCCTTCAACTCCGGCAGCAGCAGGTTGTGCCCACGACCTGTTCGGCTCCTCGTTTGGGGTGATGGCCTCGCATATGCTGTGAGCGTGCTGGCCAGGGCACCGGACAGGGGACATCCCCGTGCTGCCCTGAAGCTGGTGGAGATGGGCAGGTCTGGGTCAGGAGAAGACTTTGAAGCAGAGGCTGGTCGGGAGCCAGGATACCTTTTGCCTGTGCCATTCCCTTTTTTCCTTTTTCTCGCTTCCTTTTTGAATGATACATTTTGGGGGCAAGTTCTGCCTTCTCTTCGACGGTGCGGATGCGTGTGGATGAAGGGATGGTGTGTTCCCGCAGCAAGGCGTCGCAGGCTGGCGAGGGTTTCTACAGCAGTATTTACTCAGCAGCATGCTGTGAACGTGTGTTTAAATGAGGGAAGGGCAAAAAGATTTGGATGCTATTTTTTTCCTTCAGAAACCGCAGCTTTATTGAAATTGAAATGTTTCACGGTATAATGACAATACTAGCATTTTTTGCCAGTGGGAGTTGTTAAAATGTATGATCTCACTTCCTTGTTTTTATCCTCTTCGAAATACTTTGTTCCAATATTTTAAAAATCTTATGTTTCGGTAGACACAGAGTCAGTCACTGCACAGATGACGTTACCTTGCTTTGAGTGCGTAATCGCACGCAGGTTTGGAGTTAAGAGACTGGAAGTTTTGGTGCATCAAAAAGAAAAAGAAATGGGAATGTTTGTTCTGCAGCAAGTCCTAAGGGTGAACGTGCTGTTCCAGTTCAGCCTGGTCACAAAACCGGGAGCGCTGGAGTCTCCTGGAGGGGGGCTCCCCATGTCCGACCACTGGTCGTGTGTCCTGCCCCTCCCTGCACTGCTTGAGCTGGGCAGCGAGGTCTCGGTGAGCTGAGCCTTGGGGTTCCCATCACAGCAATCCTCTCTGTCAGAGAAGCACCGAAAGCGAAACGGTGGTCGGTTTGGAAGGGCATTTATTCGAAGTCAGCATCGTGCCACACAGGGCGCTGCGAAGGTCTGTGGCCCAGCTCTTCGGTGGAGAAGCCCACCCCGCTTGCCCGTGGCGCACAGCGCTGGAGGGCAAAGGCAGCGAGAGCACTCCGAGGGACGCTGCAAGGCCCTGGTACAGCTGTAGGACCACAGACGGAACGTCTCCCGGCTCAGCCGTAGGGTTGGACATGTCTCCTGTGCCCCGCAGCGGTGCCGCTTACCAGCAGCTCCGCATCCTCCCTGGGAGCCTGGTCCTGCGCTCCCCCTCCCCAGGCGCCCGCAGCCCCACCGGTCGTTCAGGGCAGGAACCTGCGGCAGAGCCTTAAAATCCTGCTCCGAGTCCCCTTGCGCATCCAGAAGGCTCCGTGTGACGAGCGCGAGCACCCGCAGTGGAGAGGAGGTTAATTTAAGCTGTATCCAGGATGCTTCCACTCTTCTCAGGAGTATATGTGAGAGCGTTCAGCAATTCTCTCCGGAGAGTGAGCTCTGGCAGTATCAGCCTCAAAGCAGAAACCTTGACAAAATTAATCAGGACTGGTACATGGACTGACACAGTTTGTTTTACTAAGTCCCGCTCCCTTCACTGAGATGAAAGTGTAATACTGCAGGCACTTAACAGCACCTACATTCAATTAATTCCCTGTGCTGGCAAGGAAGAATTGCACTGCAGCCATCACACCAGGCTGAAAGAGGAGCTAAAAGGAGAGATGCCGCGATTTGCAAGTGGCAGGAAGAAAGGGTACTTGGGTGAAAGATGGTTTTGGGGGGGAAATAAAGAGAACAGGGGCAGAGAGAGATGAGAATAATGAAACAAGTTTGGTCGTGAGTCTTTGTCCCGGGGTGTGGAGCAGCAGTGAGAGGTGTGCGCCGGTGTCTCCAGGGGAAGGCAGCACCATGCTCTCGGCGTGCAGGCGGTGGGGAGCGTCTGCCTGGCCCCAGAGGAGCACTGTCTGCTCTCCATCGCCCCATGCCTGCTCTGCCCTTGCTCTGCTGCTCCCCACTCCTCCGCATCGCGCAGCCACCTTCCACTGCCAGGCTGGGAACCGATGCAAACAGGTGACCGTGGTCCCTCCTCCCCAAATGCTGTGCCCTGTAGCTCTTGTGGAAGGGGAGACGACCGAGCTGCAGTCCTCCGAGGCGGTCAACAGAAGCATGGGAAGAAGAAGAAAAAATCTGCTCTGCAGCATCTTTCTGCTCTCCTGCCCCATCGCTGGCCCTGGCGGCACCCACACCCAGCTCTGCGGCATGGCACGGCACGGCACGGCACAGCACGGCACAGCACGGCATGGCAGCCTCTGCTGCGTGGGGTGGCTGCG
>NW_009649572.1:123607-127906 GCF_000708025.1 Charadrius vociferus
TAATGAAGAAGAACGATTCAATTTCATACTGGTTTGTTGCAATAACTTCTTTGCCATTTTTGCTCGTTGTGTTCGGCTTGACGCTGCTTGCAGCTGGCTTCTGTTTGATGTGACGTCCCTGCTCCCGCCCGGACATGGTCCCTGTGCCGTCGCGGTGCCGTGGCTGCCGGTGCCGGCATTGTGCGAGGGCAGGGCTTGGAGCCCGTCAATTAGGATTACATTCAGTTCTTCCGTGGGCTTCTGTGAAAAGATTAGAGAACAAGTAGATGCCAGAAATGACTGTGTCAAGAAATAAATTGATGGCAGTATGAATTAGAAAGGAAAAACGACAGAAGGACGGACAAGTCTGTTCTGGATGGGGGCATGGTGACAGGGAGGAAGAGTGAATGCTTTGTGATGTGATGTTTTCATTTTTCACCTTAAATGCAAGCTTTTTTGATTTCAGTGCTGAATGGCAAACTGGAAAAATCAAACAGGAAAAGTGTAAGGCCTTTGGAAAGCGTGAGAGAAATACTGGCTTTGGTAGCCGCACTGAGTCAGAACAGCGGTGGAGGAGGAGGGAGGGGGAAAGCGAAGGCCCTGACCCCCAAAAGACCCCCTTTACCCCCAAAAGACCCCTTTTACCCCAAAACCTTGGGAAGCGCTGCATCCTGCTCTGGTGGGACCCACGCATCACTCCGTGGGTCAGGCTGAAAGTTTTTGGTGCCGCTGGATCCCTTCCCTGCCTTTGCCATCCTTCTGCCTGAGCTGAGCTGCCATGGCCGGTGCCGGTGCTGGTGCCAGCGGGGACCCGGGGTCTCCGCTGGTGGTCATGCCTGGGAGCTGGTCACCACCACCCACTGCTCCCCATCGACCTCCTGGTGCTGCTGTGGGTGAGGACAGCTGTTCCACCCGGCTCTTCGGGGCCCTGTGAGGTGTTTTGCCCTGAGGTGCTGCCTGCCCCACAGCAGGAGATGATCCCCGAGGACTCCTGGGCAGCAGGAGTGGCCGTGAGGGGACACGGAGTGACAGACTGGGCACCCCCGAGAGTGTGGCCCACCGTTCACTGGCTACAGAGGACATCCCCAAAACCCCGGCTAGACAGAGCATGGACATTTCAAAGTCTGGTGAGCTGTTCAGTTTGCCTTTGCTCATTCAAGACTACCTTATTTGGCCAAGGAAGGCTTCCATGTTTTCAACTGCGTGAGTTTGGCTGAGATACACAATTTACAGCAGTTTATTTTCGGCTACCCATGAGAACAGTGTTCACTGTTCTTGTGCAGCTTTCCAGTATTCTTCTCCATGAAATACGTCTCCTGAGGCTGAGGCTTGTTGACCTGATGTCATTTATCTGGAAGAGGAGTGTCCACCCAGCCCAGGATAGGAGTTGAGGTACCCTCAGCAGACAATGCAGGGCTGTCAGCTCTGCACTTCCGCACGTGTAAACGGTGTGATAACCCTGTGAAGGGATCTGCTTTGCCTCCATTGATTATGGCTTAAAATACTTACCTTTTGGTTACTACACCTAGGCGAGATGGAATTCCACCTAAAAGTTCTGCAAACATCTTTGCAAAAGCTTAACCTGGCCAGTGATTTCATGGACTGTCCTGAATTACTCTTGTGTACAGTAAGACTATCCTTCTAGGCAACTGGGACCACAGTCCTAAGCTTTGTCTACCTTCTTTAAACCCAGCCCTTTGCAGAGGGTTTGCACGGTATTTAAGGTGGGAATTTTGGGGCTCTGAGGATGGTGCTGAGGACAACACAGGCTGCACCATGTACAAGCTCCTGTTCTGCTGCAGCACTGAGTGATGGAGAAGCCACAGTCCTGTAGCCAAACCCTGTCATTTCTGACCCATCGGGGTTGTGGCAGCAGAGTATCACATGCTGTGGTAGGACTTCGATCGCAAGAAAGAAGTTTCTTTGCGGCTGTGCTGAGGAGCGCATTGCACATACTGTGCAATAGCAGATGTTGGCTGAGCTCTGTTTTTCGGATGTGTTGGCTTGTGCTCCTTTGGAAATGAGCAGCAGGAGGCTGGCGGTGAGGCCTGAGCGGATTTCCTGCAGTGGTGTTCAGGACGAAAGTAGCCTAGAAGAAACAGGAGGGCTTGCCTGTGAGATGGTCCTGGTGGATCCAGAAAAGCGAGGTAGGGCAGAAAAGCCCATCCTTTCAGGAGGTGTTTCAGTTAGTGGGTCTGTCTCCTTGGGCTGTCCTCTAGGGCAGCATGGCTTATTTCACCAGCTGTAGAAACCCCTCCAGGCAGCGCACCGAGGCCAGTTTGGGGAGAAGGTGGGGAAGGCCCTGCCTGTTGCAATTTTACCACCCTCTTGAGCTGACGGTTAACAGTAAATGTCTGTGGGCTTCCTCTGAGAGGCTGGCAAGGCGACTCTCGCTCTGCACTTGGGCTTTTGAACCAGCAGCCCTCAAGTAATCATTCAGTTAGTTTTGGGGTGAACAGCAAAGCCTTCATCTGGAGGCTGTGCAAGAGGAGGGGAGGCCACGAGCTTCTCCAGCCTGCCAGGCGGAGGCTCCTTGGCTCGGCAGAGAGCAGGCGACCAGTGGCACAGGGCATGCCGTCTGCGTTCTCCTTCCCTCTTCAGAGGGTGTGCCGAGGCCGTGGTGGTGGAACAGCCAGGGCAATGCCAAGCTCAGCTCGCGCCCAGGTGCCAGGCAGCCATCGGACCTGCTGGAGCAGGGTTGGGGTGGGGAGCGAACAGCTGAAAATGCACCTTTGGCTTCACTGCCACCAATGTTTTGCTGAGGGGTCCACAGGCCCCACGGAGGTCTGGTGGCACCACCTTCTCCTGGAGGAGCCCACTCCTCTGCCTCGCTGAAGCTGTAAAAGTTAACCCGTCTGTGACAAGTCACATCCCTGGTCGTGAAGATTCTCGACCATGTCTGCCAGGCTGCTGTCCCAAGTGGTGTAAACACAGGGAATTTGGGGTTGCTGGTAGCTCTTGGATGGGGTCACTCATGAGACTAGACCCTACAGCCCAGCCTGCTCCAGAGCTGTTCCTCACATTGGCTCTTTGTTGCTCATCCAGACCTGCATTGGGGACGCAGACATGTGTGTCTGAGTGCAAGTCCTTGCAAGGGGCTTCTTCCACACTGCAGCATGTCTTGCATCTCAAGCATGTGAAATGGTGGTGACTTGGAGACTGAACTGGTAGTGCCTTGAAAAATGTTTTGCCCAACTCTTTTCATACACCAGATCAGAATTGGTTCCCTCTCCGGTGCACTTGGAAGGTATTGAATAGCTGGTGCTGTCTGGAGAGATTGGTACCTCTCCAGATATGTCTGAAGGCGAAGACTATTCCTCATCCAAGCAAACGGTCTAGGTTCCAGGTGATCCTTTGGTGACCACCCAGTCTACCAGCACTTACCCCTGTGAGGCAGAAACATCATTGCTGATATTTTTCATGCCTTGTCTTGGTGGACAAGTGCCTCGACATTCATCAGTCTGCAAAGCTTTAAGCCTCACCTGTATGGTTCATTCAGGTGTGTAACATGTACTCCATCAAAGAATAGAGCATAAATTTGATCAGTTTGAGGCTTAAGTGTTCCTTTCAAAAGCTGTGATATGGAGTATCAGATACTTTGTTGGATGAGGAGTTATTTGCTGGAGGTAGTTGTAAACTACTTTCTCAGTTCAAATTTGTTACCAAGTGAAAGTCGCTGATATTTTCTGAAGACAATGCCTCTGTTCAACAGATTTATTGGATGCCGAAGGACTTTTCCTGGCCAGGCAGGAGCCAGTGCAGTGTCGTGATTCCAAAGCGCATCTGGTAGCACCGACTTGGTGTTTCCTTCTGGAGCTCCAAGGTCACTGCCAGAGCTAAGCAAAATCCGGGAACTTACTCCCTGACAGAATTAGTTTTAGAAACAGGGGAACTGTTGCTAAATTGAGTGAAATATGTTGAATGCGTTGGGGTTCAACCTCCTCCTCCCAAAAGGAAGGGGAAAATAAATCAGAGAAGTCAGAGCGTGGTAACGTGTTGGGGCTGGAACGTTTTTGACCTTCCATTCTGAAAAGTAATTAACTTTTCGGCAAAGTAAATGAAACTAATGTTTTGAGCGGAGGAAGGGAGCCAGGTACCCTACAGCCAGCAGAAACGCCAAGCGACGATCACGCCGTTCTTGTGCAGAATGTGTGAATGTGGTTTTTATTCTAATTACACGGCCCTCAGGGCGGTGAGTCTGAGCTCTCTCTGCCCATGTTGGCAGGCTGCAAGCTGGCACCTCTCCACCTTCCTCTTCCTCACGCCCGTCCCTTCTCTTGCAGGCTCCCCGTACTACTACAGCGCTGCAGCCCGCGGGGC
>NW_009649572.1:127998-131980 GCF_000708025.1 Charadrius vociferus
GGCAGCCGCGCCAGCCGGGCTGCAAGGGAAGGAGAAAGTACCTAGTAGGAACATGCTAATTGAAATTTTGCTCTTTAAACTTGGTGAACTGATTATTATTGTATTCCTGAACCTGGTCGTGTTTGATCGGGGTCTCAAATCAGACAAAGAAACAGGAGGACGCGGTTCTCCTGATGTTCTGTGTGATGGAAAACGCGCGGTAGCTTCCTGTCTTTCGCAGCCGGCTGGCTACTGCTTTAACCGCCTGTGGGTGCCACGGCTGTATCTGGGGATAAGGAAGAGGCGTGAGCGGCTCCCCCTGGGGCGGCTTCCTCTTGCTGCACACTGAAACAGGCTGTGAGACTCAAGGCAATTTTCTTTTTTCTTTTTTTTTCTTTTTTTTTTTTTCCGTTCTTGTTTTTTTTTCTTTGGTGGCAAAGAACAAAATCAGTCTGCTCAATTTTACACAAGCACCACTGTAAATACTTGCTTGTTTGTATTACTATAAGAGTGGCTTAAGCATAAGCAGCAACACTGTACAAATGCAAACTCAAAACACATCTGAAAATGCGTTTTGAAACTGGTGCACTGATTCAAAGAATTCAGTAAGCTTTAAGCAACTTTGAACCAGGTTAACACTCATTGTGGCTATATTTCGGGCTGATGTTATTTCTGTATAGAGCATCCTATCTGACAGCTGTGTGTGATCATGCTATATGCTAGTATCGAACACATGGGCCACTGAAGAAATGGGCAGTTTTGTGACATTTTACTGCTTAATATTCATTTATGTTAATTTGTCATCATAATGAGTACTGAAACAAATTCTCTGGTTTCAAGTTAAGCAGCATCCAAGAAGGAATTCCTAAATAATAGTTGACACCTTATGTACATCTCAATAGGCGGTGTGCTAAAACCCAATTATGAACACCCTGAGAGGAAGGGGGAGAAATACCACGGTAATGATTTTTGTTAAACGGATATATTGAACGGGGCGTACCGAGCGCTTTCCGAGGCAAATTGGAGAGGAAGGTGCTCGTTTTGGGGGTCTGTGCATTGCAGTGAAGGCATTCCGAATTCGAGCCGCCATAGTCCAGACGTGCGCCAGGGAGGATTTTGCCCCATTAATTCCACGTTTCTTCCCTCCCGCTGGGGGAGGGAGCGCTAATAGTGACATGTCCTTCGATGTGCGGCTTCCTGGGGCTAATGAAGAGAGGAGAGCAGCTACAAACGACCCGCCAAGCAGCTACACCAATCACTGCCACCTCACGGAGCCAGAGCTGCTGATTTCCCCCTGCAGCCTCCCCTGCCCCAGGCCGAGGGGCAGCCGACACGTATGGATGACACACAAGACCCCCATCCCCTCCTCCTGAGGGCAGTGGAGAAGCTCCCTGGCCCTGGTGAGATGGAGATCTGGCTGTAGCCTCCTTATTCCCCACCAGACCATCCTTATCTGCCCAGAACAGCGTGGGCACTGCAGGGGGGGCCTGTTGGTGCTTGGTTGTGTGTGTCCTACGGCTGAAGACAGGTTGTTGGTGTTGAACCTGAGACGCCTTCCCGTGGATGAACATTCAACAGCTTAATTCCAGCTGAACAAGCATTTCTCTGAAATGGCAGCTCCTGAGTTAACACTCTTCTCTCTCCTCCTCCCTCCCCCCCTCATCGCTTGTGCTGTGTGTCTGGTGTCCTTAGTGGCCACTGACCCATTGAGAAGCTCCCTCTCCAACTCCAGTGGCATCTTCTCCCACTGTGGAAATGCAGCCATCACTTCCAGGTTCCCAGGGCAGATGTGTTTGGGTCCTCAAAAGCCACAGAGGCACCCAGGTCCTACCGGCTTAATGGCAGTGAGATGTTCACAGATCCCATCAGGGATCTTGGCCGGAGTCCTTCAAACTGTTTCCTAACCCGGAAGTCATTTTTGTGACAAACTTAACAGTGAGAAAAATCCTACTTTTCATCTTTCAGCAATTAATAGCTGATACACACCTGTTTTTAACTGAAGACAAATGACAGCACGGACAGTTTACGGAGGGAACCTTCTGAAGCATTGTTGTGGTATCGTCCCTTTCTGAGCACCCTGTGATTGCTGGCACCCTGGTGACAAAGCTGCAAAGGGTGTTTCTGTCCCTGGATGCTGGTCGCGTGGGGACTCCCCGCGAGCCCCTGGCGAGGGCTGTGTGCTGTTTGCGCCCGGAGGATACACATCTTCTCTGCAAGCTCAGGAAGGGACGAGGCCGCCAGTGCCTTGGCTGAAGAGAAGAGAAATGAAGGTTTGACTGTGGGCCGTGAGGGTGTGGATGATGGCTCCAGAGTAGAGGCAGGCTGACGTACACCAGCTACAGAGACACCACCCGCTGGGTGACCAGGCTGGTCTAAAATGAGTCTTTCTGTCTGTCCAGCGAGGGAGCAGCAGCTCCTGTCCACAGCATGTGGGTCCTTCACCCACTCTGCAAACTGGCCAGCGAGCACGTGTTCTTTGCATGTTTCCTCAGCGGCAAGGCTTGTGTGAGGTACACTAATTCAGATAACATTGAGGAGACCAAGCATGAGACTGTGGGAGATGTTGGCATGCTCAGGATGGAGGCTCTGGTAGTTGGGCTGAGGACCTAGGAAGGGCACGGTGGGCATATTTCCCCTGACGGATGCATGGATGCCGCTGGACACAGTGACCCGAGGTGCTCAGACCTGGCTGGCGCTGTGGTTTCATCAGGACTCTCTGAGGGTGGTCCTCAGCCAGAGCACAGTGGTGGGCTCCATCCCGCCGGCGGGGCTGCAGGCAGGGACGGTGTGGGTGCGCGGGCAGCGTACCAGTCCTGGTCAGGGCCATGGAGGGGAAACCCCAAACTCCCACCGTTGCACATGCAAGGCGGGTGCCTGCGCCAGGCCCAGCTCCCAAAACATGGCAACCAGGCTTGCTCCTGTCTGCTGGGACTGCTTCCCAGCGAGAAAGTAAGAGTTGGCCCATTGAGTATGCACACCGTACTTCTGGAAAAGACACTTCTTGACAGCACTTTCTGATTTTGAGAATATTTTGCCTGGGGTTTACACACTGCTTCCCTCTGGAGGCCGGGACTTTGTGTCTGTAGCCTTCATCGCGGGGATGCTCTTCCTGGAGGAGTGTCTTTGAAAGGCACGGCTGCAGAAGAGGATCCTTTGGGGATGATGGAGAGCCGCCTGCTGCCGCCCTCTCCTCCGCGTCCCTCCGTGTCCTGGGGGGGTCACGGGGGAGCTGGGAGCGGGAAGCGAATGACCCCTGGGGCTGCAAGGAGGGGAGAGAGCAGGACCAGCGGCGGGGCCTGGGGCGGCTGCCTGCCCCTCGCTCAGGCGGGCGCTTTCAGCACTGAAGTCCGTAACACGCTCGGCTGTGGCGGTTCCAGTAGTCTGCGCTCCAGCAGTAAATTTATCAAGTACATTGCCGACACAGACGGGCTGAGAGATGAAATCTGAGAGATGGAGAGGGAGAACGCTGCCGTGAGACTAAATCAACAGAGGCCACGAGCCGGGATTGCATGAACTGACTTGTTGAGGAATCCCTCGGCCAAACGCTGTGAGTGTGACCATAAAGAAGACATAAAATGCTGTGGGCAGTGAGTTTGCTTCGCATTTGTCCGAAGGTTCAGTTACGGAGGCGTTGTCGTTAGGCAGCTCCGCTGACTGCAGAGCTCAGGATGTCTCGGGACCGGATCCACAGACCGAAAGCTATGTTTGTTCGCCGTCAAATCAGAAAAACGTTCAGGGCTGTGGGAGCACGGGGCTGGAGGGTGTGTGCTGATTCAGAGATGAAGAGGAGGGCTCTGACCGCCAGTGTCGGGGCAGCCCCACAGTGCCGCGCACTTGGGAAGGAGACAACATGGGCAGAAATCGTGCCAGGAAAAGAAAAAAAAGGAAAAAAGAGGAAAAAGAAGGAGGCTGAGAGGTGGTTTTCAGAAGAAAGCCTTCCTGACCGGGGAGTTTCAGCAGCGGAGTGCCCGTCACCCCTCCTCGGCTCCCTGTGGCCGTGTCC
>NW_009649572.1:132995-137499 GCF_000708025.1 Charadrius vociferus
AAAAAAAAAAAAAAAAAGAACAGGCTTTTTTTTTTTTTTCTTAGAGACAAACTACTTTGTATTAGGGACTTCTAGCATCAAAGAAATACATATCTATTGTATCCACCAAAGTCTGCAATGCCTGCATTGAAGCTTGCTTCTTAAAAAAGAGAGGGAAAAGAAAAGAGAGGGAGAGAAATAAAAGCCTCCTCCCCTTGAAAAATACATACAAACAACAACAAAAAAAACCTTACAAAAACTCGTAAAAATAACTGTTGAATTGCCTTTGAAAGTAGGGGATAACATCTGTTGCAAAACAGATGAAAAAATGCTTCTTAAAATGTGTATGTTTTGTATTCTTTTTTTCTAGTAGGAAAAGAACAGACTTGAAATCTTGGTGTTTTTTCCTTAGTGCTGTGTGTTGCTTTTGTGTGTTATAATATTTGAATGTAATTACAGCAGTGCCAATTTGCCAAAGATGTCGAACATTATTTTGGGGGTTTTGTTATGGGGTTTGTTTTGGGGAGCAAAAGGGGAGGTGGGCTGGGGAGTGGGGGTGCTAAGGCATGGGTCAAAAGGGAGGGGACGTTTGGAGGTTTTTATTTTCATTTATTTGGGTTTTTTCAATTCTTTTCTCGTCAATACTGAAATTTGTGATTTTATTCTAAGTTAAATGGTTGACTGCAACACTTTTTATTTTTAGATTAGTTGAAGAAACATGCAATAAGATTGGCGTAGTTCAATATCTGTGTGTCTTTTCATGAGAGTGACTGTTACTTGTGGACATTTGGTTTTATGTAACCTTTATGTGAGATAATTATTTGTAAATATTTACCATAATTTTATTGGTTCCTAAAATAAAAGTAATTTTTTTAAGTTCAAAAAGCCTCCTCTCACTCTTGCTTTCACCGTGTGCCCTGGATCCCTTAGAAGAAATCCCAGGTGGCTGCACTAGAAATGGAATTTTGGGGGCCCCTGCAAACAGGCATCCGTCATGTGGGGATGGGCGCTGCAGCACCGTCGGACTCGGCAGAGCCCGAGTCACCATGCAAAGGGTAAGCTTTGTGTTGGTGAGGGAAGTCCAGGTCCTCAGAGCACCTCGGTGGTGCAGGCGGGTTGGTCTCCTGATGGGGCAGAGACAACCTCCAAGCCAACCCAGATGCCCCCTGGAATGGGTTCCCTGTGGACCGGAGTCCGCAGCCGCTCAGGGAAGCCTGAAGAGCAGCTCTTGGTCTCTGAAGACCACAGCGGTTTCACTGAGGCTTCCCCAGCTTCGGAGCAGGTCTTGGTGGTCCTGCCCTGCCCTCCAGCCCTGGCGCCGTGGGAGAGGGTCTCCTCCGGCCACACAGGAAGGCGATTCCCAGGAATGGGAATTTTCACCCCAGCTACCACCTTCTTCCAAGCAAAAATAACTGGTTCACTGGGAGACAGATGGGGAGAGCCCAAACTTGTTCCCGTTTCACTGCTGGCCACCGGCAGAGAAAGATCTGCAGCCGAGCAGGGCGGAATGGGGCACCAGAGAGTAGGCGAGCTCTCCTCCCCCTGCCCCGGCGTCTGTCCCGCCTGTGCCTTGAGGTGCTCGTACCCACGTGTAAGTGGCACTCGCGGCAGGATTAGTCGTGCTAACTACTGCTACCATAAAAAACCCTCTTACTGGAAAGAGCTGTAGCTAACAGCTGATGAACTATTTATTCTCAATGAGTTGCGTATAAATGCATCTGCATTTGGATGCGTAGGCGTAAGTGGGGCTTTATTTGTGGTGCGTGTTTCCACAAGCTCACCTTTGTCTGCATCTGCCATCTCACGGCGGCAGCTCTCTGCTCCTCCAATGCCTGCGGATGTCTGGGACTGCTGTTCGGTCTGCAGGACCAGAGTCACACCTCTTGTAGCCTTGAGTTATGGGACATTTACTTGGGTCGTCATCACGCGTGTCCTGCTTGCGCTGACAGTGCTGCCACAGTACCCCAAACACCCAAGCGTCAGGTTTGTGACGCGATGGTAAGGGGATGTTCATTTGATTTGATATGAGCATGAGTTTGGACTGAGCTCCTGTATTCTTTGTCTCAATTTTAACAGCGTCCTAGCAACGGAGGCACTGAAAATTTCAATTTACATTACACGAATAACGGTGACTGTGTCCAGAACTTCTGCCCTCACCCTGTCTGAATTCCTGGTGGTTTACTAGTGATGTTTGTACCCAGCCTGGCTGGGATGGAGTTAGTTTTCCTCAGGGCAGTGGTGTGGTGCTGTGCTTTGGGTGTGTGGTGGGAGGCGTGCTGGTAACACGCCGATGATGTTTGGCTCTGGCTGAGCAGTCGCGGCGGTCCCTGCCTCTCTCCTGACCCCAGCGAGCGGGTGGGGGGTGGCACGAGGCTGTGGGGGCACAGCCAGAGGCGTGACCCCAGCCGACCAGAGGGATATCTGTACCCTGTGGTGGTCTTGTGCTCAGCAGTAAAACGGGGGGTACCCAAAGCAGTGGTTGCTGAGGGGCTGTCTGGGCACCACCAGTCTTCTTCTGGGAGGTGGTGAGTGGTTGCCTTCACATCACTCAGTTTTGGTTTTGTTTTCCTCTTTCTTTCACTTAATAAACTGTCTTTATCTCAACCCTTGAGTTTTCCTGCTTTTGCTCTTCCTGTTTTCTCCCCTGTCCCGTTGCGGGGGAGTGAGCGAGCGGCTGGGTGGATGCTGAGCTGCTGGTCACATTAAACCCACCACAGCAGTGTTCTCCTTATAATAAACATTAACATCAATTCTGACGGTTGAGGTCCCCCAGGGAGCTCAGGAAAATGGCTGCAACGCCGCTTTATTTCTGCGTCCCAATACCACACACTTCAGTCTTAAGCTGGAGAAACAGAACTCGCACAACTTTCCACAGCTCACCAAATAATTGAGGCTAAATAAAATCGGGGTCTGATCACAGGTGGTAGGCAGAGCGAGGCAGAATTCAGTGCACCAGCAGCTTGCATCCATCCTTTACTCGGCGCCCCGCAGGCCCCGCGCTGGGGAGACGCCTGTGCTGTCTGCGCCGGCAGCGTGCAGCGGGATGTTCTCGTGCAGTGGTACTCCAGAGCAGAGCGGGTGCTCTTGCGCTTGAGCGTGTAGTGTTGTGGAGTGGACTTCAGAAGAACGAGTGGTCGAAAATCAGGTTTCTGGCATTGCCAGGTTCATCTGGCAGCCCTCGTGCAGCCGGGCTGCGTGTCCCCTGTGTCGTGGTGTGTCCCCGTCACCCCCACGCTCCGCTCCCGCCCTCGGTCACCACCACGCTCACCTCGCCGCTCTCGGCCAAGTGCAGCTTCTGGGAACAGCCCCTCGCATCCCGCGCCCTGTGGGGACCCCAGTGACACCTCCCAGCGCCACTGCCCACCTCATTGCTGCAGGCCGGTGTTTGCCATCAAGAGATGGGTGCCGTGACCGTCCTGGTGTCACTGGAGCGGGCAGGAATCCCCCGTGCTGCCCTCTGAGCTCTGGGAGACTCAGCTTCTGGTGAGCAATGTCTGCTGGTGCTGACACCTCCCGGGGAGGAAGGAAAGCCCCCCCAGGCCTTCAGACCCCCCTACAATGAAATGGACCACTCACCTGCCAGGCAGCAAAACCCCAGGGGGGGTCTTGTACTGAGAGACCATGATCATCGGACGTCCTACGGCAGGGTACGGTCACGTGCAGCTCCTAGCACGCCGCGAAGAGGGCAGGGGGTGGATGAGCCCGACCACCTTTCCCTCCCAGAGCCCAGGCGTTGGGCGGGAGATCCACGGCGCTGCAGCCAAGGGACTTTGCGGGAGAGCTGTCAGCTGGTGACACCAGGAGCCGCATTGTGGCTGGCGTCTCCTTGCAGTGAGGTGCTGGTGGCAGGGATTGCTGTTCCTGGCTCTGTTTTTTGTACTTTTTGTACTTCTGCTGTCTTTCAGCCACGCTAGGTTGAGAGAGGAGCAAATCGCCTGTCCCGCAGCAGGCAGGCAGTGCCCGTTCCTCATTAAGCCCTCCCATGTCTGGATGTGAAATGCCACGTCAGCCCGCTGGCAGCAGAACAGTGGGATTAGACCTGACACAACTGCGGAGAGAGGCGCGGGATCTTCCTGTCTCTCCAGGTGTGAGGCCCCATACCGCTTCCTTCAGTGAGAATGCCCTTCAAGGATGCAAATACGGTTTTAGCTCGAGCCTCCATACAAATGGCCATTGTTTAAGATGCCCGGGAATTGTCATTTAAACTTTTAATGAATAGGAAATGAAGACCCTTGGTTAAGCAAAGGAACGTCTCTGTATTGTAATAGATTTTGCAGACAAGGGCAATATGCAGTCCAGCCAGGAGAGTCAGGTGCGGAGATGGCGGGTACACAGGAGCTGGTGCAAAGAGATCAAAGTGACAGCCCCTTTGCCAGGATTCCTGCCGTGGGCCATGATGGCTATGAGCAGGAACATCTGGAAATAATGTCACAGACAGCTGGTGAGAACTTGCAGCTTCTGTCTCAGGATTTCATGACCTTTTTTCATTCTAAAAAAAAAAAAAAAACCAACCAAAAAACCCAAA
>NW_009649572.1:137998-142412 GCF_000708025.1 Charadrius vociferus
AAAACCCAAAGTGTTGAAATGCCCTCGGGGAGGGGGGAAAAAAATCTTTTCTGTGTGTGCACTGTCTCGGAGCCATTAGGAAGTGTCCTTTAGGGCAGCGTTTCCAAAGTGGTGGGGCTACTGAGCGTACCCAAATGGTGAATTGAAAAGCGTGCTCCAGCGGCCATACAGCAGGATGGACCTCTCTCTGCCTGCAAACACGTGGTGATTCTCACTCATTCACCCCTCTGAAGGCTCTGCTGGACAAGAGGCTTTGGGCACACCTAGACTGGACCCCATGCCCTTGCTTCTAACTGAGCACTGGGCATTGAAAGTGTAGCCAAAACTGCAGAGCCAAAGCTTGTCACCACACGCACGAGGAACTGGCCCACACACAGCACAAACAGTAAGATTTGGCAGGTGACAGCAATATCAAACTCAAATAAAGGCCAGAAAAAAGCATGAATTAGCAATGGGGCATATTTTGCAGACGCATCAAAAGAATTTGAAGAAATGGATTCACCAGAGAACTTCCAAAAGGTACAAATTTATGCATCACATGCCATAATCTCATCTCTACGTGCAACCAAACTGACAGAGCTGCTCTGAAAGGGCAAGTGCCCCGTGGAAGAACTTAGAGGAAACCTTCCCTTCAGGGTGATTTTCTTGTATGGAAAGGTTTTCAAATCTGGGCCATTTACACAGAGCTTCCAGCCACAAAAGTGGAGGCGCTGTCAGTGTAGGGCCACGGAGGGTTTTTAGAGTGGACCCTGCCCTCCTACTAGGGCTGCTCCACCTCACTGTCACTCACTGTGGGGCAACGCTGGTGCACAGAGTGAGAACCCACCACATCCCTTCCCTCCACCACCTCGGTCTGAATCCCCTCAAAGAAAAAAGAGAAATCCCCCAGTGGGTCAAACGGAGTTGAGGGGAGATGAAGATCATTTCTCCTGGGATGTTTGTAGGGGGTCGACAAGGTTAGAGCATGGTGAGGGAACAAGGTCCTCAAAAGTAAAACAGCAGAAAATGCTTCTGTTTGAGTCAACTGGACCTTAGTTTGAGAAAGATACCAGAAAGTTGAGAGGGGCCAAAGAAGGTTTTGCCAACACTCGGCAGCAGGATAGTGGCTGCTCCGAAAACCACCCCCCATGCAGCCGAGCTGGGAGCAGGTGGGAGAAGAGGAACCAGAACCTGGGTACAGACCAGTTGGATTCTGGTACCACCAACGGAGTTCACGTGTGTGAGCCTCCTCTCTGGCCACAGCCCCAGACGCTGTGCCTGGCATGGTGAGCTGACCCCGCCAACAGCTAAGTGCCCACCCAGCCGCTTGCTCACGACTCCTGCAGCGGGATGGAGGAGGGAATCGGAAGGGGAAAAGTGAGAAAAACTTGTGAGTTGTGGTGATGACAGTCTAATAAGAGAAGCAAAGTTGTGTGCACAAGCAAAGCAAAGCGAGGGGCTCGTGCCCTGCTTGCCATCAGCGTGCAAGCGTCCATCAGCTCCCAGAAAGCAGAACCTCTGCACACACAGCCATGTTTGGGAAGACCAATGCCATAACCCTGAACGTCCGCCCTTCCTCCTTCTTTCCCCAAGCTTTCATTGCTGAGCACATCATATGGCATGGGACATTCCCTTGGTCAGCCATCCCCTGCCAGCCCCTTGCCCACCTCAGTCCCCTCACTGGTGGGGTGGAGTGGGAGAAGGAGAAGCCACTGACACTGTGGAAGCACTGCTCAGCCACAGCTGAACATCAGCAACCCAAAACACAGCCCCATGCAGGCTCCTATGAGGAGAATTAACCCCATCCCAGAGAGAGCCGGTGAGTGGGTAACCCACCTGGGTCGGGCTGAGAGGATGCTCCAGCCGCCCCCACCACGTGGTGTCCCTGGTGCGCCTCTGCCACCTCACAGCACCGGGGAAGTCACACTTGAAAGGAGACTGCTGAATCCCGGCTCCTAACTCTGTTAAACTCATTGTAAACAGTCCCTGATAACACTTTAAAATAATGGTCCATTACTGCAGCAATGCTTAATTAGAGTGGAACTGACAAATGGAGTCATCATGATTGATGTTATTATAATGAATACATCTGCAATTTGGTATAGCACACAGAAATGTCTGGCTTCCCAGGAAACCCTCAGATACAGAGGGTGTCTTTTATATTCATAGGGATATAATAATTCCTCTGAAGGAATCTCATCGTAATTTAGCATGAATTAATGTCCATTTATCACACTGTGTTACCCAGTGCAGCAATTTATCTAAATCCTATATATGCAATGTAGACTCTTGTCTAAGAACACCCGATAATGGAGAAATCCTTTGAAGAAATACGTTTACTGTAGATCATTAATGCTCAGCGTGCTAAGTGGCCTTTAAATTAAACTAAGTTAAATAAACTCTTCTTTAATATACCAGTGTAACTTTTTCATTAACAAACACATTAAGGCCTTTTTCATTTACATACAGCTGATGCAAGCATATGATACTAAACCGTTCAATTAGCGGAGCAAAATGTAATTCAGAGTGTCTACACGGTAAGAAGGCGGTGGTTCGGCGCACCAACCTCGTGTCTTTGGATAACCGCACGCTGGTCCTGCAGAACTTGCGGTAGGTTTGTCTGTGTAGCCGGGCTGCGGGGTTTGCCGTAAAGGCTGTTCCTTGTAGAAGGACAATAGCTGCCAGGAAGGGGCAAAACCCCGCAGAGGAGGTTGCAGGCTGTCCTGGGGACACACCGTTTTCTGTATGGACAGAGGCTGTCCAAGCTGCTGCGCTCGCCTCCCTCCACACACCTCCTGGGATGGATGTGACCCGCTGTGGGTGCTCCTCATTGAGGCACCATCTGCGCCCACATTTGGGCTCCAGTTCAGTTTGCAGACTGTTTTTGGTCTGGTTCCACACCGTTCCTGGGGAGGGGAACTGGACCTGCACGCCCAGCAGGCTCCAGCCCTGGTGGGCATGTGCGGCAGAGCAGGTCTGTGGCCATACGTGGGGCAGTCCCACCACCAGCCGTCTCTGCTCCCAGTGAGGAGCGCTTACGTGGGCATGGGGGCTCCTGCTTGTGCGCCAGCCCGGTTCCTCGCACAAGGACCGCAGGGAACCCTGAGAGCACAGCCCTGCAGGTCATGGCTGGAGGGGGCTGCTCTGTCTGAGTAGCAAATCCACAGAGCAGCGCATTGCTGGTGTCCCCATTGCAAACCTCTGAGCCTTGGCTTGCAAGATGCTTTTGAAACAGATTGACAAAACTTCTATGATGGTGTTTATCTTGATCCTCGTGTTCAAAATGTATTTACGCAAGAGTCTGTCTACAAGGTTTCTGATGTGACTGCAATACTAGGCGGTTTTAAGCAACAATAAGAAAACTTCTCATACAGATGGAGGAGCAATCAGCCTTCATTCCTGCCGCATGCTTTCCATTTCTGTGCGTGCAATCAAGAGAGAGAGAAGCTGTGGCTGTTGTTGGCCGGAGGAGAAATCCCAGTGAGATAGTGATCTTCCACTGGGACTCACTGGCAACTCACTGTCTGGCTGGTGCACCGAGGGGAAGCGGAGTGAGGCATGGAAGGACGGACAGCGCAGTGGGGGGAAAAAAGGGCCATATCCCGACAGCTGGAGCTGTATGGCTATTATGGGTTAGGCTGGGAAAATATCTAATCTAAAAGAAGCACAGCAGCCTGTTCCGTGTGAGTGCTGGTGGACAAGCCTGAGGGTGGAAGAAGAGCTCTGTGCACGTTTAATTGGCTCCTGTGAAAACAGCACTGCACGTATATCCCTGTTTGCCTTATAAAAGCACAATTTAATACCTTACCTTCTTTATGCAAAATTCTCCTAAAATTCTTTCATCTTGCTTGTGTCAACATGCTCTGCATGTCCTAATTTGAGAGGCTGTGAAATTAAGCAGAAGGCGCAGGCTTATTTGGCTCAGCGACTGACTTTGGGACTGTGGGTTTAAATTCACTCACTAAAAGAATTGTGTTGGTTACCGGGCTACAAAAGGTGCAAAACGATGTGTGTTTAGTGTGCCTGCTCAGGGACACGGGGAGGTGCAAAAGCTCATGAATGGCAATCAGAGAAACCAATATATAAAATAAGGGGGAGAAAAAAATTGACGAAAATGTAGTGTGTGGTGCAGAAAAAAAAGGAGTAAAACTTTTATATCTGAGTTTCTCTGGAGCAAATGAATGATGTCAGCGGTGGGAGCTGTCCTCTGAGAAGACCAATCTGAAATGCCTGCATGAAGAGCGTTCGCCCCTGCTTCTCCCTTGGCTTTTGTATTTCAGATACTGCAGGGCAAACCTTTGCCAGCCGCATGCCGTCGCCTCTCCCACTGGCACCAGTGGAAAATGCCTTCGCACCCACAGCAGCCTCACGCTTCTTGGGGCAGCTTCCCTCTGTCCCTCCGTCCCTCCGTTTTGCCACCAGCCAGTGTGCGGAG
>NW_009649572.1:142528-158559 GCF_000708025.1 Charadrius vociferus
GAGGAGGAGTAGGAGGAGGAGGTGGAGGAGGAGAGTTTCTCGTGGCAGAGCTGCTTTGGTCAGTGACTGTGCAGGGTCTCGCCTGGCAGATCCCGCTCCGCACTGGGCTCTGAGACAAGGCTACAAAATTAGCTGCTTCTGCAAAAAGTTCAGAATTTGGGTCCCTTGGTATTTTGGGGGAAATTTGGTACCCTGGTGTTTTTTGGGGGGGAATGGCAGGTTGTCTGGTTGGTTAGCTGGTTGGTTGATGGGTGCATATTTTTTGCAACATGTTGGCTCTCACAGCTGAGTTTCAGCAGTTAGGGAAGTGAGGTGGTGTATCTTAGTGTGTGCGTTAAACACAACCATACAAAGCTTTTGTAAGCACTATTGGAATTACGTAAAAACCACCAGCTCCCAGAAACTGCGAAGATGCGTGGCTGAAGGATTGCTCTAAACTATCCCTTTCTCTTTCGGTCCTTCCTTTAGTGTCCAATGCCAACTGCTGCGCAGAGCGGGTACAACCCCATGCAGCTCTTTACTGGGTACGGCACTGTTAACCCTGTGCAATCATCCACTTCATACCCTTCGTATAGCATTAACAGCTGTCAGAATTCATGGGTCACGCTCACCTTCCTCTGGAAAAAAGTGTCTGTATGTACCTAATCCAGAAAAGATCACCCTGGAATTAAACTTCAGGCAGAGGACATGGCATTTCCCAGGGGATGAAGGGAATCAGCAAGCAGGTTTAAACTTTCGCACTCACTCCATCACTTCTGCAAGCACGTGACAGAAAAAGAGCCGTGCAGTGGAAACAAAACGAGTATGACCTGGATGAAGGGATAGAGTGTACCATCAGCAAGTTTGCTGTTGACACAAAACTGGGAGGAGTGGCTGACACGCCAGAAGGCTGTGCCGCCTTACAGCGAGACCTCGCCAGGCTGGAGAGTTGGGCAGAGAGAAACCTGATGAAATTCAACAAGGGCAAGTGTAGGGTGCTGCATCTGGGGAGGAATAACCCCGTGCACCAGTACAGGTTGGGGGCTGACCTCCTGGAGAGCAGCTCTGTGGAGAGGGACCTGGGAGTCCTGGTGGGCAACAGGATGACCATGAGCCAGCAATGTGCCCTGGCGGCCAAGAAGGCCAATGGCATCCTGGGGTGCATCAAGCAGAGTGTGGCCAGCAGGTCGAGGGAGGTCATCCTCCCCTTCTGCTCTGCCCCGGTGAGGCCGCATCTGGAGTATTGCGTCCAGTTCGGGGCTCCCCAGTTCAAGGACAGGGAACTGCTGGAGAAGGTCTAGCAAAGACTACAAAGATGATGAGGGGACTGGAACATCTCTCTTATGAGGAAAGGCTGAGGGACTTGGGGCTGTTCAGTCTGGAGAAAAGAAGACTGAGGGGGGATCTTATCAACGCTGATAAATCCTCAACAGGAGGGTGCCAGGGGGATGGGAGCAGTCTTTTTTCAGTGGCGCCCAGTGATAGGACGAGGGGTAATGGGCATAAACTTGAACATAGGAAGTTCCATCTTAACATGAGAAGGAACTTCTTTACTTTGAGGGTAGTGGAGCACTGGAACAGGCTGCCCAGAGAGGTGGGCCTGCTCTGGCAGGGGGTGGGGCTGGGGGAGCTCCAGAGGTCCTTCCCACCCTGTCCAGTCTGGGATTCTGTGATTCTGTGAGTTGTGCAAACTTTGCAGTCTGGTAGAGGATCAAGGGATGCAGGGAGACACTGTGCTGGATTGCCCCTTGATTATCATCATACAACAGATTCAGTCCGAAACTGAAGCATGGCTGATGGATGGAGGTAATATTGACCCACAGTCCCAAAGACACAGAAAGCCCAGTGGAGATTTATCATTTTCTTCTAGGCAACTTTTGAGTAAGCTTAGAAGGGACGGGAAAATACCCCCTCAGTCATCCAATATATTTCATATATCCAATACATATTTCAGATACGAGCAGATGTCTGGTTCGGGTCATTCCTCCTCTTGTTGATATCACGAAAGGGCTCCCATGGGCCAGCAGCTGTAGCACAGATCAGGGCAGTGGAGTCAGGAGCTTGGCCCTTGGGCATCAGCAAACCAAGGCAACTTGTCTGCAGGTCAATGCCTTCCTCTCTAACTGCAGTGATGCTACCACCATTGACATACAGCAGACAAGAACTTGGTCTATGTTAACCAGTCCTGGTTGTTGGCTGGAAGATGAAGTTTTGCAGGTGCAAAGAACGAGAGAAGATTAATATAAAAAACTAATGTGATGCTGAGGGAAAATTCTAAGGAAGCTATTTTTTCCTTTTTTTTGTTCTCCTTTTCCTCATCATTAGACAGAGACTGTAGGGTTCAGGCAGGCAGCCCACTACTAAAGCTCACGAGCCATATACTATTGGAAACAGGAGAGAACAGCTGGAAAGAAAGGGAAGTGCCTTAGGGTTTGCAAAATAGCTACAGCTAGAAGATGTAGAAGGACTTGAGCTTTGGGTTTATATCCTTCTTTTCCTCATCTCACTCCAGAAAGCCGAGGCAACCAGGTCAGGTGTGAAGGATGCACGAGAAGCAGGGGAAAGTACGGGTTTCGCATGACACTGCTGTGTATGGAGAACAACGTGAGAGCTTTGGGATCCTAGATGAAAGTCTCCAATACAGCTGACCTTTCATTTTCTTCAAGCAGACGAGATGCTATAGTATACCCAGAACCATGGTCCGAAATGGGGCAGGGGGAGCAACATTTGGTACTAGAAACTCTATTAGGCAAACGACTGCTTGATTTCATTTGGATGCTGGAGAGCCCAGGACCTGTGTGACATCTTAGAGAGGAGTGGGAATGAGCAGGAGTCACAGCATCAGCACATCTCCACACCTCCACTTCTTCTTATACTCTGTGTCCAACCTGCAGACTGTTAGCAGGGCATGTGTCTGTTTCTTTTCATCCTACAGTGGGGTCTTCACCCTGGCTGAGCTTCCAGAGCTCCTGAAACACAGCAGAGAGCAGGAAATTCTGGTTTTGGAGCTGGTTTGGCATGGCTGTGTGCCAAAACCGTCATGTTACCATCTTGTTTCATTTTCTGTCCTTTCATTTTCTTCATTGCAATTTTGTTTTGGCTAACAAAATCATGAAAACCAGGAGGTGTCCATTCTGTTGCTGTGTTAGGGAAGAGCAGTGATTCAATAGTAGTTAAAGACACACGTATTTTAAATACTACGAGGTCTCACTACAGAGAGGGTACTGCGTTGCTCCAGCGGTGACTATCCCAACTTGCATCTCACAGGTTCTGCATGGAGGAACTGGGCTAGCTGACACATGCCAAAACCAAAGACACCAAGCCAAAGCCATGTTGATAAACATCTGGTCACTTGCCTAGATCCAGACAGGACCAGAGCATCTGAGCAGCTCAGATACATGACGTCTTCATTTTATACTGATCCTTTTCTTACTGTCAGGAGAACTGAGAAGGACCTACTGAATTCAATGACACCTATGTTCAGTATGGCAGCAAACAGTCCAGACTCCCTGCTGTCCAGGACAGCTGACTTGTGGCTACTTATGTGGCCAAAGACAAAAAGAGGCTGACAAAGAAGTGGCCGAGAGGTGCCCCAGCAGAGGGTTCCAGGGCTCTGGAAGCACACGGATAATGGTCTGAGACACTCTGACCTACAGATCAGCACCACTACAGCAACATTAAGGTCAGAACCTGTCTTAGATGGGCTGAACATGGCTCTTGTGTCTGTCCAGTGGCTGTGCAGAGCTGTGGCATCCACAGACTCAACTCTCTTAAACATCAGTATCAGTTGAGGTGCCAGGAGAAGGTCTGAAAACAGCTGAAAGATTCACAGAATCACGGAGTGGTTGAGGTTGGAAGGGAGCCCAGAAGGTCATCTGGTCTAACCTCTCTGCTCAAAGAGGGCCACCTACATCAGGTTGCCCATGACCACATCCAGACGGCTTTTGAATATCTCCAAGGAGGGAGACTCCACAACCCGTGCCAGTGCTTGGTCACCCTCACAGTGAGAAAGTGTTTCCTGATGTTCAGAGGGAACCTCCTGTGGTTCAGTGTGTGCCCATTGCCTCTGGTCCTGTCACCAGGCACCACTGGAAAGAGCCTGGCTCCCTCATCTTCATTCCTCCCATGAGGTATTTGTACACATTGATGAGATCCCCCTGAGCCTTCTCTGCTCCAGGCTGAGCAGTCCAAGCTCTCCCACCCTTTCCACTTGAGAGAGATGCTTGAGTTCCCTTCAGCATCTTAGTTGCACTTTGTGGACTCTCTTCAGGATGTCCATGTCTGTCTCATACTGGGGAGGCCAAACTGGACATGGGGGAAGTCGCTACGGAATTCAGATCTCCAGACCCAGCCTGGACACCACCACTCCCTCACATGAAATCTCTGCTGACTGGTTTTGCTGGATTTCTCCCCCGGCAGCTCTTTAGCTGTGAGCAGATGCTGATGTGTGGGTGATTTTTCAATATATTATCACCTCTTTGTATAATCAATAAAAATTTAAATGAGCAGACCTTGGCTGGTTCTTTAAATTCTATTATACCCAGACACCAATATTTACAACCCTCCACAAAATTAAGCATTTTAGGACACAACCACAGCATAATAGCATTTGCAAGATGCTTTCTAATTTTTTGTTGGTGTGATTTGTGTTTAAACACTCCGTTTGCAGTTTTCTGTATCATGCCATGCATTTCATAAACAGTGTGCATGCTGCCCCTGTTGTACATCCTTCCTTGTTGCATTACAGCCAGTTCTGACTGGTTCATATCACTGCTTTGGGCTGTAAGCGTTATAATAGCAGCTAACAAAATCATTCTCTACCATATTCACCTATTTCACAATTATAAAAGGAAGTCTCAAACCTGCTGCGCGTGCGTTGCTTACTAATCAAGAACTAATGCGACCGACACGAAACTCTGACTTTGTATATCCATGTCCTGTCATTGGAAGAGTAGCAACATGCATGCAGTGGAGGTTTTCACAGTGTATGGGAAAAAATATGTAAATATAACAATCAACTCCAATGTAACAACTAAAATAACTTTTAATTGTTTTCCCTTCACTTATATTTTCTGCTTGGCTGACTCTGCTTATGCCTCCTGGAAAGGCCAGCTCATCAGTTTTTGTTGTTAATCAAGAACAGTAATTGTGTAAGTTATAAAGACACAAGATGATGCTTTGCTGAATAGGATAACAACTTCCAGAAAATGCAAAGTAGTTTTTTTAATGTTTTTTGATTAGTAATTTGTAAGACTGCTATCTAAGTAAACAAGATCCCCAGGAGACACTGGGAATCCAGACTTGGGGAAGGGTTTGCCCCCATGTTCCTGGTGCAGCAGATGCTCTTTCAGAAGAATGGCTCTTATGGGACACCATGGCCAGGCGGGTTCTGCCTCTGCTTAGGATCAGGAAACACCACACCACCAGGGAAAATGGTGGGAAAATGTCCTCCCTACCCCTGGTACCAAGACAAGCATCACAACAAACACCATGAGAGTAGCCCAGACACCCCTTGGAAGGTGCCGTTGGTCCTCGGACGCTGGGGCAGGACATGGGGGCACATCATAGTCCAGCCAATGTGAGACATTAATTCCTGGCTTGGCCTCCAGCGTGTGGCCCACAGCCCACCTGGTTGCCCTCCTTGGGCACAGCCTTGCTAGCCCACATCAGTGACAGCGCGCACTTTGCCTGCTATCACCATCATCCTCCAGGATCCACCCCTGTGAGCTGCTCCAGCCCCATCTCCCCCAGGTCTTTCCACCTGGTGGGGAAGCATTTGCACGTTTGCGGGTTTTTCTTGTCCAGGTGGAGCAGAAAAGGGCCCTGAAGAGGAGAAGGCTGGGAACGGTGTGACGAGGGGAGAGAGGCCGGTGATGGAGAGGAGAGGAGGAAGCACCCTACCATGGTGCCAAGAGCTGGGCTGCGGTGCAGCCCAGGAGAGATGAGACCAAGGTGGGACATGGGTATGGTCTGACTGCTGAGACGACTGCTTTGCCTGCCAGTTTGTGCTTAAAGCCTTCCTATTGTGAGTTCGATCTGCAGCACCCATCACAGCATACTTTTGCAATACACTTTGTCAAGGAAATGACATGCAAAAATCAGTGGCTGACAGCAAGACAACCAGCGTTTGACAAGGAACTTATAATAGAAAACTCTGGAAGACCTTTGGGCAGGGTAACCCCCGCTACACCACAACACAAAACCATTTTTTAACAACAAGTGAGAATATTCAAAACAAATTGAGGAAGAATTTGCAATGGGACAGTTTACCTCACTCTAAATATCATCTGATTTCAATTGGATTATTAGCAGTGATTTTATTTCTAACCAGAATATTTTGAGGGAGAAAATGGCTGGATTTTTTTAATAGAGCTAGTTAAGTACCACTGTGTCCTGAAATCCTTTTTTTGTATATCTACTGAGTTATGAAATGGATTTAAGTGGATGAACCCTGGTGCAGCCTGCTCAGCAATGCATGAAGAAAAGAGTTGGAGGTGTAAAAAATGTCAAATAGCTTTCTCATATGCATTAAACTATTAATAAAGATAAAGTGATCTTTATGTTTTCAGTTTATAATGTCTCTTTTATGAAAGTAAGAAGTGGTGTTGATTCACGATTCGTTGGTTTCACTGCTTTGTGTCGTTACTGGGAACACGTCAAGAATCACATGCAGAGCAGACACTAAGTTGAGAAGAAAAGGAGGCAAGTGGAAGATAAAAGTTTCTGGTTTTTGATGCCAGAGCACTGCTTCTGTGGGGATCTCCTCCCTGCAACACGGGCGACCCAGCGCACAGGACACGGGGTCCAGTGTGAGGAGAGGAGAACGCCACTTGATGGAAATTCCTAGAGCCAAAGTGAAGAGAAGCTCATGGTGTTCCTGGGCTGGGTCGCACCCCGGCCCTGATGGCGTTTCTGCACTTTGGAAGCAGTCTTGAACAAATTCATTAAACGCCAAAGAGATTATTACAGTTTCTTCATATACCTTTCTAACTCATAATTAAGGTATCCCAAAGTGTCAGATGAATGGGAACCAGGATGCCAAAACATTGTGCCCCAGGTCTCATGCCATCCACGAGCCCCAGTGAGTGGCCCGATTCCTGTAAATATGAGCACTTGGAATAACTCATGGAGCAAAGTTTCATTAGCGCAAACAATAACATCAACCACAAACCCTGTGCGTTCTCTGAATCCAAAATAGAAACCTAAATTTGGGAAAGTCTGAGGACCCAGCCCAGAATGTCAGGCACAGACAAAACCCATCCCTGAAGAAAGTGCGCAAGCCGCCTCATCTGGCTTCGCTCTTGATGCATCTGCAAGTGCTGGACGGGCAGTAGGAACCATGGGCTGGCCCATGGTGCCCATCAGAGGCCCACCTCCACAAGCCCAGAGTAGCACAGAGGCACCAAAGCAGTTGGGAACACAAACTAGGCCCTTGAGGAAGGGACATCCCACCCAGGACCCTCCCAGGGGTGTCCCAGGAAAGGCTCAGGGACCCTGGGGCGGCTACTGGGCAGAGAGAGCTTGTGCCCAGCTGCCGGAGGGAG
This sequence comes from Charadrius vociferus, assembly GCF_000708025.1. Taxonomy (NCBI): domain Eukaryota; kingdom Metazoa; phylum Chordata; class Aves; order Charadriiformes; family Charadriidae; genus Charadrius; species Charadrius vociferus. The sequence continues at coordinate 150,052 of NW_009649572.1, forward strand.
GTATATATGTTCCTGAAGTGAGTATACGAATCCCCACTGGTGGATCTCTCTCCTGCTCCACAAGAGAAGGAGCAGGATGAGCCCACCGGTGCTCTCAGTGTTTGCGTCTGGGCCCCCTGTGCCTGTGTCCACCCGCGTGCTGGCTGCGCTCACACGTGGTGTATACGTGTCCGTGCGCGTGCGCGGGCTGGGAGCGCGCGCTGGGCCGTGCTGCTGGCTGGACCGGGGCCGTGGGCCTCGCTTGGGCTGCTGGGTCCAGCACCTCACGCCACCCTCCTTCACCGCCTGACAACTTGTGAGCCACGTCCCATATTTCACTGAAACGCTGCTTCATACCCAAAAACATGTGACCCTTCCACAGCAACATGAATATGCCTTGAATATGCAGGTGTGCAAAATTTGTCTCCCCTGTGCGCCGTTCGTCTTGCCTGGTGCTAAAGCGGCACCATGGACAATTTTTCTATTGCTGGCAGCAAGCTGGACCAGCTCGAACACGGGCAGCTCTTGGGGGGGAAAAAACTTGGTTTTTTTTTTCCAGGGGTGTACCTCAGCCCAGGCGGACACTCTGCCCTTTTTCCTGAGCTGATAACAGCTGAGCAAAACTCTCCAACGAGGAGTGGAGGAACGAGGGTGGCCTGCCCGGCGCCGGCGAGCCCCGTCCCCTCTCCACAGCTCTGCGGAGCACGGCGCCGGGCCGCAGAGCACCCTCCCACGCAGGGCTGCGGCACGGGCACGCCGCTCCGCTCTCCCTCGCTGCTGGGTTTAAAGCACTTTCCTTTAAAATATTCATCTGCCCCTCTGTTTTGCAGACCCGGGGTTTCTGCCTTTCACGCAGCGATTTGCAGAGCTTTGTTTGGAAGACAGTGCTCCTCAGAAACACCTGACCTACGGTTGTGTTAGGTGTATCAAATACGCTTACAGACTTGCACAGGAACTCATCCCTGCTGCATCGTGGGGCGGTGATTGTCCTCTCTTCACCACCAGGAGAGGAGGACCCCGGCACCTGGTCAAGCCTGCGAGGAACACCCTCCACAGGGTGAGGACTTCACATGATGCTTTCCAGGTCCTACATTAACGCTGCGATTATCGCGTCCTCAAGTGCTGCACAGTGCTGGCAGCTCTTCTCTGCCTGCTGTACAGAACCGCAAATAATTACAGAGTTAAACCTATTCTAGCTTTAACTTATTAACCAAGTTAAATTAGTTACAGAGTTAAAATAACCAATGCTGTGGGTGACTGTTGCTGGACAGAGGTAGAAGTGACTGAGTTAATTTTCTAAGCTATGCAGAAAAGCTGCGACAATTCAGTGTTTGCATTTGAAACACTTCCACTGTTCCAATGAATTTTACCCTCCTGTACACACATGTCCGGCACGTGAAAGGGGGCTGGGGCAGGACCAACACTGCCATGTTCAGAATCAGACTCCTCATAGGGGTGGGAGAAAGGGTCACCAATTCACCCTGTTAATCGAGGGTCTAACCAGGGAGATCTGACAGCCCACTGGACAGAGGGCAGTAGCTGCTTGCTGAAACCTCTCTCACTGCATAACATGAATGGCTTGTTTTCCGACTATCAAATTCATTTAACAGGGAGGTGAAATATGCAATTAGTATCATAGAAACGAGCTTCAGTTCATGATACATCTTAATTAGCGATGTAATTTTATTTATGTTCCATTTGTAAAGTCCGGTCTTGTAATTACAGCTTGAACGTTGAGTGAAGGGGCTTTTTTTCAGCCTTGAAGCATAAAGAAAAGAAAAATGTTTGGCAAACAGTGAGGGAAGTTGCCTGAGGTTAAATGAGGTTTCAGCAGACACACGCTCCTCTGCTTCTTGAATGGCTGTGGATTACACGTTGGCTTTCGGGCCTCAAATCTAACAGTCAAACAAACAGAAAATCACAGCCATTCTGGTGGGATCTACTCACATTTCATCATTTCTGGTGGGAGCTATTCACATTTCATCTCAGGGAAAAGGGAGGCGTCAGACACCAGCTTGTTTTTCTCCTGTACCAGCCCTGCTTCCTGGGGTCAGGATTATTGTTTGCAGGAAAACCTTTTTCCCAAGGTGGAAAATCACTCTTATTTATCCGCAGTCCTTCGATGCTTGAAACACTGGTGTTTGGCAAGAAAAAGTCTCCTTTCCAGATGCACATATTTCTCTAACATTTTCCTACTTATTCAGCATAAATATCCATTGCTGAACGACTGGTAAATGAACCACTCTTGCTGGAGCATCCCCGTGGTTGATCATGGCTTTTTTGGACTGGATCGAACAGCAGCAACATGTTGTCCTCAGCAGACCTCAGACACCCTTAAAATGAGATCCCCAAATGCCCCCAATGGGACCTACGTGGCAGTGGCGGGTGCTGTAGAGTGTGTATGGCACAGGGTGAGCAGAGGCAAACCTGGGGGAAACACCAAACCCTGGGGAAAATACTGTATTTCAAAGCAGAGGAGAAAGGGTCCTACCTCCAGACAAGGCGAGTGCCAATACCGCCGGCAGATCAAGCAAAATCACTGTTTCACAAGAAGCACCCAGGGGCAGTGCTCAGCTCACTCCCTACGGTCCATCTGTCTGTTAGCTTGGGGAGAAGCAAAGAAGCTTTGTAGGAACCGGGGTATGCAAGTTCCAGGGGTCATTGGCATTTGACAGGCTAGAAAACTTCCAGAGTTAGAGAGCCATAGAACCGTACAATAGTTTGGGTTAGAAGGGACCTTTAAAGACCATCTAGTCCAGCCCCCTGCCCTGGGCAGGGACTCCCCCCACCAGACCAGGTTGCTCAGAGCCCTGTCCAACCTGGCCTTGAACACCTCCAGGGATGGGACATCTACTTGGGCCAGTGTCTCACCACCCTCAGTGTGAAATATTTCTTCCTTATACCTAGTCTAAATCTCCCCTCTGTCAGTGTCAAACTGTTCCCCCTCGTCCCATCACTCCCCTCCCTGACCCAGAGTCCCTCCCCCGCTCTCCTGGAGCCCCTTTAGGCACTGGAAGGGGCTCTGAGCTCTCCCCTTTTTGGCCTTCTCTTCTCCAGGCTGAACCCCCCAACTCTCCCAGCCTGTCCTCCCAGCAGAGGGGCTCCAGCCCTCCCAGCATCTCCGGGGCCTCCTCTGGCCCCGCTCCACCAGGTCCACGTCCTTCCTATGTTGGGGTCTCCAGAGCTGGAGGCAGCACTCCAGGTGGGGTCTCCCCAGAGCGGAGCAGAGGGGCAGAATCCCCCCTCGCCCTGCTGCCACACTGCTGGTCCAGGCGCGGGACCTTGGCCTTGCTGAGCCTCGTGACGTTCACACGGAGCCGCTTCTCGAGTGTGTTCAGGTCCTGGATGGCACCCTAGTCATGTCCTTAATCTGGTCCCCCAAAAATATTAAACACTTCACAAATCTGCACGTCTCAAATATGGGAACTGTGGACAGGTCATAGAGAACTGGTACATTATAATTCAGTGGCGTATTTTTACAGAAAAAAAAGTCATCAAAGGGAGCCAGCGTGTTACCTTGGGGCCCATTCCCTGGCTTTGCACGGCATGTGTCACTTTGCTGCTTTTATTCAGAGAGGCAATTCATTAGACTGTAGAAAATGCTTTCATTTGAAAGAGCTGCCTGCAAAATCAGCGACCATGTAAGGCCTTCTAAAGCTACTCATGGTTACTTAATAGATAATTAATAATTAACTAATAGCTTGTAATTAATTACAGCAAGGAAAACAATTCCTAGTTCTTCTGTGATGCAGAAGGGCCAGACTCGGCCAGGCAAGTGACTGCAAAACCAGCACCAAATCGTGATGCCTCCGATCCAACTCCTCAGTTCTGCACTTGATCCGCAGATGCCCCTCTCCTGGAGTGCACACACGTCCTGGAAATGCAGCGGAAAGTCGCTGGGGAGGGGAGCTCCAAGAGATTCAGACTTCTCACATGGGTGGCGGGGAGCAGGATGACTGCCAGAAAAGTAACTCCCATGCTGGGGTATCAGCTGGATATCCTTTAGCAAAGCGGACCTTTTTCCAGGAGTGTGGACACTGTAATCAAGACTCCCCTGGCATGCCTGGGATTCATCGGAGCTCAGGAGCTTGACACTTCCTGACAGACAGGACTGAACCTGCTGAAACCTTCTGAACTGAAAAAAAACCTTCTGAACTGAAAAAAACCTTCTGCCGAACGGCTGAGAGAGAGGGGACTCCTTAGCCTGGAGAAGAGAAGGCTGAGGGGAGATCTTATTATTGCTGACAAATATCTAAAGGGTGGGTTGAAGGAGGATGGAGCCAGACTCTTCTCGGTGGTTCCCAGTGACAGGACGAGGGGCAATGGGCACAAGTTGGAACAGAGGAAGTTCCGTTCCAACAGACGGAAACCCTTCTTTAGGGTTGGGGTGACAGAGCAGTGGCACAGGCTGCCCAGGGAGGGGTGGAGTCCCCTTCTCTGGAGGTTTTCAAGACCCGCCTGGATGCAATCCTGAGTGATGTGCTCTGGGCAATCCTGCTTTAGCAGGGGAGTTGGGCTAGATGGTCTCTAGAGGTGCCTTCCAACTCTGAAGATTCTGTGATTCTGTGATTCTGTGAACCTTCCTAAAAAGAAGAGGCCACCACACTGACAACGGCACCAGCACCTGGAGGGTCTGTTTCACCCTACTCCAGAGTCACAGGCGTCCCAGCGAAGAGGGGGTCCAGAAGAGTCTGACTATGAAACCACCTCATCAAAACTGTCTTGTGGCCAAAAAGGTGCTGCAGAAAGTAGGAGATGGGCGATTCCTGCCCGACATCCCACCAGACGTTCTTGGGCACAGGCTGGGAGGATGGTGACTTGGTCAGAAACCATCGGAGCTCGGGTGTGTTCATCAATGGCTGGCTGCACCATCCCCGTCTCATGCAATGCTGTTCAGATCAGTTATTCCTTTCCGTGTGTTTAGCAATGACGGGATGAAGCCACCTGTGATGGCCCAGCCTGAGAGCAGAGAGACGCCGGCTGCGCTGCTGGGGGAGCAGCTGAAGGGAGCAGCTCTCTACGTGGAGGGAAAAGCAGGATCAGTCTGCCTTGGCCAGAGGGTCTTAAATCCACGTATTTGCTCCTGCTCTCTGAAGAGCGGAGCCCTGAGCTCTGAGGACAGCCTGGGGCCGACCCATCCCAGCGGGGCAGGAGCCCACAGCTGGCCAGGGACTCTCTTTGGGCTCCATCTCAGCCGGGAGGTGCAGGTATGTCCCCGCTATTGCAGAGCTGTGATTTTCCAAGCTTGGACAGGGAGAGGAGCACCCATTAATCACTCCCATTGCCCACATTCCCCCTCGCTTTCTCCTCTTCTGTTTTTTCCCCTGGATTAATTCCCCATCCCGCTGACCCTGCATCTCCTGCAGCATCCCATGCGTTGCAGGAAGATCTGGCCCCCTGCTGCTGCGTCCCCTAAGCCCTGCGGGGGTGGGATGGGACAGAGATGAGGAGAAATCCCTAAGGGTCTTGCAGAGCCAGCCCCGGGTGCCAGCCTGAGATTCGTACCAGAGCGGAGCCAGGACTTTCCTCTTTGTCCCAGCCGTGCCGGTGGGGGCACGGGAAGGTGTCTGGGTGCTTCGCTCAGCGCCCCGGCTTGTTGCTGACGGAAGAAAATCAGCTGTCTTTGATCTGATCTGCCACTAGGCTTGACACGGACCTGTGAGCTGTTTTCATTAGGGGAAGACACCAGCTGCTGAGGCCCTCAGGAGAGTCCCAGAGCTGCAGAGGAGGGAGGGATAAATGAATTGTGTCACTTTGCAGCTGCTTGGAAAGGGATAACAACATATCACAAGCCGCACCTTGGAGATCTTACTGTGCAAATAGGGGAAGAGACGGGAGATGAATAGAGCGAACCACGGCGGTGCCAGTGATCACATCCAAAACCAGAGCTGCCAGTGCATTTCTTGCAAGAGGGACACCACCGTAATTGCAATTCTAGAGACAAACAGCACACCCATCTCTTGCTCCAGGGAATTTAGGCATCTTCCATTTAGGGAGGTTTGACTATTTTCTCATTACATGTTTTGGTGTCCTCAAATGGGTTAAAACATGGAAAATAATCTGAAGAATTTCTTTGATTTTTAATGCTTCCTCCTCTCCAGTGTGGACAGGAGTGCAGAATGACCAGAATGCCCCCAGATCAGAATTTCTAAATTCCACTTAGCTGTGTCAGGCAGCAGAAAGAAAATCCCAAGCCCATGCTGGTAAAGTCTGCAGATACCACAGGTTAGTGGAATGTCTGGCTTGGTAGATCACTTGAATCTCCAACATGTGCTCGTTTTACTTGAACAACACATCATCCACAGGATGAAATGCAAGATCCGGCAGGTATGAGTGTGGAATGTTGTCCGATTTGTAGGAAGGAGGGACACGTGTCTGTGAAGGAGTGACAGAGAAACGGACGTGGCAAGGGTCAAGGTGCAAAACCAACTGACCAAGAGCTCCCAGAGCCTGGCTGTGGCTAACAGATCAGGGAAGGACCAAGGAGTAGGGACAGCAGGATGGGCAGGAATGCTGTTCCTGAGTATGGCAGTAGTGGTACTGCCACAAAGCATCTCTGAGTCAGAAAAGATGTAGGCAAACTTGATGTGGCTCAAGGGAATTCTCCTTGGGCCTGGAAACCTTACTTGTATTGAGAGCCTGAAGAAGAAGCAAACTCTTTGGTTGGTCCAAGGGTCAGTTAAAGAGCAGCTTGACCTACCTGGTCTACAGGAGGGAGCTTTGAGCACAAGATTGCAATCTGACAGAGGAGAGCTCCTGCACTGAGCAGAGAAAGTCAGAATAGGAGTCAAGAACTGCTTTGAAAGAATGCAGAATATAGCATGCACATTAAATTTGGGGAGGTAACTGTGCACTGGGCCACGTTCCTTTGCAGTAAATGGGTTTGTCACTGTTGACACCTCCAGGTGTAGTTTCAAAAGATAAACTTGGTGCTGCTTTTGGACTTACTGGAAAAGGCTGATGGTATCAAACCCTCTCATACTGTCAGCTGGGGAAGCTGATGTTGAGCTCCCTTCTGGCCTCCCCACATCTGCCTCTATATGTAGGCTTTCAACAAGAGCCTAACAAGCTGTGAAGGTTTGGGGGTGGAGGCCATATACCGACACCTTCAGTTCTGGGTCACAAGTGGCAGAACACGCTTTTATCTGAAATTGGAGACATTAGTCTGCTTTGACTCCTGCAGTGCAGAACCAACATGGTGGTCAGGAGCCTTTAAAATGGAGGCTGTGAGGCTGATTGAACTTACCACATTGTCCTACGTCAACACCTCAGACGCATTCCACGGTGGGGAATGGACGCGTGCTGGGAAGGTCCGGGTTCAGAATCCACAGGCGTATCTGGCTGGAGGAGCGTGACCTCCAGCAGCTCCTGGGGAGAGGGCTGGGTGTGCACAGACCTCGGACCCCCGGGCACCCGTGTAATTGCTTTAAACCTCTTCTTTGGGTCAATAAATCCCTACCAACTATTTTCTAAAAAGGGGTGTACACAGGTGACAAACTGCTTACAATAGAAATAATGTGAATATTAAGTTAATCAAAGCACTCACATTGGAAGGGATTAAAAGAGGGGAGGGAAAAAAAACCCAGCTCATAACAAGCAATCCATGTCACTTTTTTTCCCTCCTGTGTACTCTTGCTCTGTCCCATTTGTCTAGCAGTAATCTACATTTCAAATGATTACATGGGAAGCTGAAGTGGTAGTGACAGGGATAAACGAAGCTTGTTAAACTAATAGCTGCACTAATGCCCAAATATGTGAACTTCCAGAGTCAGGCAGCATCCAAGGCTGCCGGAGCTGTCAGCCCCGCTCCCCCTGGGCTCGTCCGCCAGCCGCTGCCACATGATGAATGGCCCTGTCGAGTAAATTCATCCGGGGCCCAATTAAATAGGCAGAAATGAACTAGAGCCGTCAACCAGGGAGAGAGAGAGGGAGCGGGAGGAAGAAAGAGAGAAGATTTAGAAAAAAAAAAGAAAAAGGGTGGGAGGAGGGGAGAAATATTCTTCACAAAGTCAAGGAAGCTCTGGCGCAGTGAAGTCATTCTGTCAGAAAATGGCCATTTAATGCTTTGCCGAGCCCACGACAGATAAGTCATCTGAGGAAGCTTTAGTGGAGTCCCAGGGCATTTCATTTATTAATTATCAGCTTCGAGCGGGGATTGCAGCCCGCCTCTCCCTCTTTCCCATCCCTTTCTCTCCGCCGAGCGCTGTCAGCACCTCACCTCCTCCCTGTCAGGCGGGAGGGCGGCCGCGCGGCAGCGGGCAAGTTGGGCACATGGTGGCAGAGACGGCAGGGAGAAGGAGCTGCGAGCTCTTTGTGCGTCCTGCTTCCTCACCTTCCTCAAAAAATCCCGGCCGTGGCACTTTGCCCCCAGCAGTCCCCAGTCCCTCCTCCTGCCGCACCCCAAAGCCCCCCATCTCCCTGGGAGGGAGCGGGCAGACCCCACCATGTCCCCTCCGGACCCCCATTCCCTCCCCTCATGGTGAGCCAGGACACAGAGCAGAGGTCCCCCCTGCCGCAGGACGTGCGGGG
>NW_009649572.1:159211-176177 GCF_000708025.1 Charadrius vociferus
AGCAAAGCAGAACAAGGAGCTCCTTCCCTGCTTCCCGTGGGTGGGCAGGTGTTCAGCCATCCCCGGGAAAGCAGGGCTCCGTCACGCCCAGCGGTGACTTGGGAAGATGAACGCCGAGAGTCCGAGCGTCCTCCTTCTTCCCCCAGCTTTGTACGCCGAGCAGGATGTCGTATGGCGCGGAATACCCCTGTGGTCAGTGGGGTCCCCTCCCGACTCCTCGTGCCCCCAGCCTGCTCGCTGCCGGGGGGTGTGAGGAGCGGAACAGCCCTCGACTGCCCGGCCACAACCACAACCGCAGTGCGCTGCCACCACCGTTCCCACCCCACTGCACCGGCTGCTAGCCAGAAGGTCAACCCCATCCCAACCGAGACCACAACACTGTGGTTGGCCTCCTCAGAACTGCAGAAGAATCAGAAACCTCATAGTGGACGCCCATAAAACCCAGCCCGTCGGGGCTGATCTCTCCTCTCTCATTCTGTGAGCTGATGCCCTGAGGCACAAATGTTTGGGGAAAAAGGCTGCCTGAGACAGCTCTAACCACCCGGCCAGGCTCAGGCATGTGCTGGGAGGGAACAGGCGTCCCTGATGGTCTTCTTGGTGCCTTCTCTGGAGCTATGGCTCTTCCCTTCGTCCTGCTCTCCCCACAGACGTTGCCAGGTGTAGCTCAAGGAAAACCTGGTGTCGCTTTTGGTGAAGCTGCCACTTCTCCCAGCCCCTGCTATGGTGTGAGTTCTTGCTGAAGCACCAGACTGATGAAAACAGTTATGCAGCACAGCTGCATTTGCATCAGAGAACGCTTGCCCCATCTCTCCTTTGGCACCACTCTTATAATAATTTCTAAAAATAACAGAGCAGTTCTTTTTCTGGGGGGAGACATGACATTATGTTCAGCTAAAGCACCTGAAGTAGTGCAAGAGCTCTTCCCCCCCAGTGAAGTGATGTTTTCCTAGCAAGAAGCTGGGAAAATGTGTTGCAGTTCATGATGTTCATACAGGGTGAGATACACGGGGTGGTGCTGGAGAGGGACGGGCAGCCCGCTTGGGCTGTGGTGTCACCCGTGCTAACTGCTGGTACTGGTCCGCGAGCCGTCGGGGCTGCAGGGGCTGTGGTAGGGGCACAGTGACTGTTCAGCCATGTGGAGGACCACGGCTCAGTCCTCAGTTCTGTCCTGGCTCTGCTTGATTTGGCAGTTTCCCCCATCCAGAGAGGACCTCCGTAGCACTGGGATTTTTGCTCTGCTCTGCCAGGTCTCACTGGTCCTGCAGACACAAGCAGGGACCATCAGCCAGCCATGGGGTGTGTGTGAAGCTTTCCCTTCCCTTCCCTTCCCTTCCCTTCCCTTCCCTTCCCTTCCCTTCCCTTCCCTTCCCTTCCCTTCCCTTCCCTTCCCTTCCTTGTCTTCCCTTGTCTTCCCTTGTCTTCCCTTGTCTTCCCTTGTCTTCCCTTGTCTTCCCTTGTCTTCCCTTGTCTTCCCTTGTCTTCCCTTGTCTTCCCTTCCCTTGTCTTCCCTTCCCTTGTCTTGTCTTCCCTTGTCTTGTCTTCCCTTGTCTTGTCTTCCCTTGTCTTGTCTTCCCTTGTCTTGTCTTCCCTTGTCTTGTCTTCCCTTGTCTTGTCTTCCCTTGTCTTGTCTTCCCTTGTCTTCCCTTGTCTTCCCTTGTCTTCCCTTGTCTTCCCTTGTCTTCCCTTGTCTTCCCTTGTCTTCCCTTGTCTTCCCTTGTCTTCCCTTGTCTTCCCTTGTCTTCCCTTGTCTTCCCTTGTCTTCCCTTGTCTTCCCTTGTCTTCCCTTGTCTTCCCTTGTCTTCCCTTGTCTTCCCTTGTCTTCCCTTGTCTTCCCTTGTCTTCCCTTGTCTTCCCTTGTCTTCCCTTCCCTTCCCTTGTCTTCCCTTCCCTTCCCTTGTCTTCCCTTCCCTTGTCTTCCCTTGTCTTCCCTTGTCTTCCCTTGTCTTCCCTTCCCTTCCCTTGTCTTCCCTTCCCTTCCCTTGTCTTCCCTTCCCTTGTCTTCCCTTGTCTTCCCTTGTCTTCCCTTGTCTTCCCTTGTCTTCCCTGGCTTTCTGCCTGTAACTTGTAATAGCTCATCTCCTGTGAACTTCATGGCCAATTTTCTGAAGGTTTTGTGAGAGAGGTTGTCAAATACCAGTTGAAAGCCTAGAGAAATAGTACCAACTCATCATTCTTTCCACTGCTGCGTTACTGAGACTTCTCCATTCTTTAGGGGTTCTGCAGAGAAATTCCTCTGCATTTCCTCATCGTGTCTCCTATAGTCTAGTTATGCGGCTCTCCAGCTTGAAATGGCCAAAGCTTCCCCTGCAGAAGTTGCCCTGGTGTCTACTTCCCACTAGTGCCCTTAATTAGAGGTCCCATTTGCTCTGCTCTGGTCTACCGATGCAGCAGCCGTCATTAACCGGTGGCAGCGCAACAGTGTCGGCACAGCTCAGCTGCTCTGAAGTCCACCTCTGACAACACACCTCTGAACTCCAGGTGTGTTGTCCACACTGGGAACCCACCCTCTGCCTCGCCGCTGTGCGTGGCAGAAGACATATCCCACAGTGTAGTAATATATAAGCGACTGTACTACGTTTCGGCGTAGCGGCAGCATTTGTTGCCACAGCACTGTACTCCCTTGCTGGGGATCATTCAGCACTCAACGCGGCACCCAGCGCCCGAAGGATAGCTAAAGGAATAATTAAAAGAGAAGCTCTGTTTGCACTAAAATGTCAGGATTTATTTTTTTTTTCACAGGGCAAAGATTTTTCTTATCAAAAATCTATTCACTAAAATGCTAATGATAGTCAGTGATTAGAAACTGCTGCTCAAGTTTTGAAAGTTCCCAGTGGGTTTCGTAGACACGGCATGTAGCTTGTCAGTTCAAGAAATGCTTTCAACAAATCAAACTTCAGGGTATGCATTTTTTAAAAATATTTCATTTCCTTAATGCTTCACTGTGCTAAAGCCAACGGGGACTTTTGAGTTAAGTGACAAAGACCACATTATTAGTTTCAAAGTCAGTTCTGATAGGAGTCTCTCATGGCAAGATGTTCTCAGATAGGCATAGAGGAACTGCTAGCAAATGTGTCTAATGCGTATCTTAATTAAAAAGAAGAATTGTTTTATTAAAATGAATTATGAACTTCTTTTTATTTATTACTGTGGGGGAAGTTCTCTGCCAACCAGAAGAAGATTTTCCAACAAGAAACACAGACCTTCAAGAAAGGCAGGGCTCAGCTTCCTCCAACTCTAGTAGAAGCCAAGCAAACAAATTTGGTTGCAGGCAATACCATATTAATCCTTATTAATAAGGGCAGAATCGTTAAGGTCTGGCTGTGGAGCCTTTGGAGGTTTCCGACGCACCATTCCTACTTCTGCTATGGGTTTAGAGAGGAACAGACGACATTGCTGGTAAGTCTCCGGCTGGGATCCCAGACCCCAGCACACACCTTCTCATGGGGTGTCCCGTTGGCCCAAGACGACCCCTCCTCCAGGCACTGATTTACCATCCTTCTTGGTATGGTAAATACCAAAGAAAAGAAAGAGGTTTAAGCTTGTAGCCCAATTTTCATGGAAAATGTGCAGTTAGGCGAGGTGGTTCCCCATGTCCCTGGGGAACTTCGGACCCACAAGTTATTGTTTCCCAGTGGAACTGGGGCCCAGATAAAAACACCACCCCACGGCTTCTGTCAGGTAAGCCCTGTGCAAAGTGGATGAACCCATTTGTGTCCTATGGCAGGACTATTTGACATCCCATTGAATGAAGTCTGTTGAGCAATGTCAACGTCTGAACTGAAGAAGCTCTGCATGTACACACTTGCTTTTCAGTGTGGTTGTTCTGTGGCACAGAGCTCTGCAAAGGACTGGTCCCCACATTACGGACTGCAGCTCTGTAAGTCCAGCCCTCATGAGACGACAAGTAGGACCAAGATGGTCCCCTTCATGGCTTGCCAATGGAAGGAGGGAAGCACCATGCATACATTTAAATCTGATGAGAGGACAGGAGTGCATAGACCAACAAGCGGCTGAGGGAGGTGGGTGGTGGTCAGCTGATGAAGACCAGGACAACGTCTCTTTCTGCACAGGGCCTGCAGGTTAGGGGACACTGGTCAAGTCTTGGTGGAGATCAAAGTATGGAAATAAAGTAAATGAACTATTTCAATGCCTTTTAGGTTTCTTAAGCCTGGTCCAGCTCCATCTCTGAAGTAAGCAAGGGAGATGGTTCAAAATCACAGGAAAAAAGGGCAAGCAGTTACTCTGCAGATCAAGGGGGAACAAACCCAACACATTTGTTCAAATCCCAGCTAGTGTAGAAATAAGACAATTAGCGGGGAGGCGTGAGTAGAAGGCTTTCTTTGCCATTGTAAAGCAGTAAGGAGAAGCAGCAGAGAAGTTAGGTGATAAGATGGTGTGTCTGGTGGTGTATGTATGTGTACGTACACACCTCCGCAGGTGAACCCACCCCACAGGATGAAGAGGTCCAACACTTTCTATTATTGCCCCAGAAGATGTGTCCTCACCCCAAAGTCCCAACATCCACTCTCCTGCTGGCCCCAGCAAGGCCAGGTCCCATCCACCCGGCAGCACCCTGCCCCCCCGGCTCCTGTCCCCCTGCACACCCCTGCAGCACCCATCTCTCTTGTGGGGCGGACGAGCTTTCCCCCAGTAAGAGGCTTTACACCGCACTGTAAACATCTCGGCTGATGTCTGAGCGGGAGGACAATCCATCATTTTTAGTGCCTTGCCTGTCCCTGGGGGCGGGGGAGGAGAGGAGGAGCGTCAGCAGGAGACCCTTCCCGAACAGGCGCTTTGATTGAATGGTCGATGGCCCTCACAGAAAAGGAAAAAGGAAAATAAATAAATAAGTAAACAGATTGAAAAGCATTTCCCTGCCATCCTTACCCTGCACGTGTCGTTAGGAGGTAAGATGCCCTCTGAAATTCATAATCCTGGTCGGGACCAAAAGAAATGTCCGAACTCAGGAGGAAGGAGCGATGTGTAACCGCGGGGAGGGTGAAGGGGAGCTGTGGCCTCCTCACGTCCCCGCAGAGCCTGCCGGCTGGACCGCCGTTTGCGTCTGCCCATCGCTGCTCTGCCACTGCACGGTCCCAACCGCCCCGCCGGCGCCTCCGCACGCCGTCCCCGGAGAAACACAGAAAATGCAGGATGACAACACTTGAAAAGATATCAAAGGAGGAAGAGAGGGACAGACTGGTTACCGCCAGCGGTCCGTCCGACCCAATACCCTCTGGTAACGGTCAACAAAGGGGCTTCCAACACTAGAACCGATTTTCTGGGTTAGTGAAAAAATCTTAGCTCTAAAACGGACTAACTTTAGCTCAAACAAATTAGAGATGCAACACTACAGATCAAGTAAAAATAATCACAATAATGTAACAATTTTTTTGTAAATATTAAAATGCTTAATGAAAAAAATGTGTTTGTTTTTTGCAGGAAGAACTGGAGAATACTTTATCTATAAGGCAGAAATAAATTCGCCTTTTTGAGGTAACTTTTTTCTGTTATTTGATATGGGGCCAATAAAGGGTATTCAGAAATTTAAAACTGAAACTGAAACAGAAAGGCTAAAATCAGGCAGAAGTCTTTCTCTTTGCTTAGTCTCTCCCAGATGGAGAACTGGTTTTGCAGACTATCCCATAGGTTCTGGGAAATCCACTTCAATATAAAGGCAAAGCCTGGCATTTCACAGCTATTTGGGATCCAGAGTTTCCCTGCTTTGCTGGGGAAGCCAATCCACACGTAGGGCCATTAAAAGTGCTGCAGAGGGAAGGAAACGGCCGCGCGTGAACCACACCTGGGCTGAAATTCAGTGTATCACCTTGATTATTCTGTTTTAAATTTTCAGCAAAGGGAATAACGCAGATCACCCAACCCAGCGACAAGGCAGAAGCATGACGGCACCCACACTGCTCGGAGGAAGGACGGTGAAGATTTGGGCTGACAGACAGGGTCACATCTTGTGTCAGGAGATGCGTAACGCGCCTCAGCTGTGTCGCCTTGGTCCCACTGCGGGTCTGATGGTGAGGAGGGACTTGGAAGCCTCCGGACACCCCGGGTGCGAGACACCTTAGGGGGTGGCTACTCCCTCGCGTGCACGTGAGCTGGAGGATGGAGGGAGGTTTTGCCGTGGCCCTGGCCAGGAGCTGCCAGTGACCGGGCAAACCCAGCACAGCCGGAGCAGGCGGAGGGTCCGTCCCCGTTTGCCATTCCAACTCGCCAGCCCTCCGCGGCGGCTGCCCCCGCATCGCATTTTCCTTTGCAACCTCTCCGGCACAGGTCTTTTTCCTGTGCTGTTGAAGCTGGCAAATTTAAGCAAATGCCAATAATTCCCTCTCGTCCCTAAATTTCTTTTGTCATCATCATTGAACTTGGCTTACTAATGATTTCTTAGGGTTTCAGCTTGAATGGGCATCCATAGATTTTCCTTCTTTTTGGGTTAAACCTGGAGTTATCATCAGGCGTGTTTCTGTCAGCTCTTAAACGTTCCTTTCGCTTGCCTGTGGCCAAGCCGCTGCTCACATCTGAGGATGCAGAAGGGATGTAGGGGGGAAGGGAAGGGGCTTTATATCAAGCCCACATCGTTGCCTGTATTATGCTGTGGCATCGCAGCACTTCATCAAGTTCTAATTACCCCTGGTTGACAAATTCCTAGCCCTTTCAACTGGAGATAGAGTGTCTTTGACTGAGGCCATTAGGGCTCGTAATTTTTGATAGTTGAGTTTGCCAGTTGTCTGCTTATACTGATTTTTTTCCCCCTACTAAAACCAACTTTTATATAACTGCGAGTCTGGGTTCATTTACTTTATGTACAGGTCCCCTAAGAGGCAGAGAAGTGAATTATATTCTCCCTCTTGGTCTCGTGCAGTTACTAAATTACATTTTTAGCACCTGAAATTAACGGCTAACTGGAGGTAGGCAAGGGAGAGAGTAAAGTTAATGAATTGACTAAATATGATAGCGGAGGAAAGCAAAGAGCTGTGTTCCTTCTACCTGTTTTTCCAAATTTTACTGAAGCAAGAAACCAGCAACTACACATCAGTCCCGGGGTGTCCGTGAACCAAACGAGCCGCGGTGCCTGCCGTGGGTGTCGATGCTCCCGTCACCAAGCAGCCGGCATTTTTTCGGGAAGGCAGAGCCCTGGGAGCCAGACAGCCCTCGTCCCGGTGGCAGGGCAGGCACTGTGCGCCTCCCGACCGGCAGCAGCATCTCTCCTCGCTCCTGTGCCTTCCCCGACACCGGTCGGGAGTAGGACAACAGCGCAGGTCTGGGGAGAAGGGAGGTTACGCAGCATGAACACAAGGCTGCAGGTCGAGCTCAGACAGATTTTGCTTTTCCACTCCACGTGCCCGGCAGGTCGCAGTTACCGGCTGCGCTGCGGACACCCTCTTGGGCTTCCAGCGGAAAGCACAAGAGAGTTGTACCGACACGTTTCGTTTCAGCCTCCTAGAGGGATGCACAACCGTTCGCTCAGCTGATTGAAAGCTGTCTCCTTTTTTTTTTTTTCTCCCCTTCTCTCTGTTTTTTTCTCCACCGTGCACAAGCATCTGCCCCACTCCTGCGCTCTGCTGCTCGCTCTGGGCCGGGTCTCATCGACGGTCCTGCCCCGCTCGGCCCCACGCTGCTGCAGCCCCGTGTCCTGCCGCGGCTGGGCTCTGCCCGTGCCCAGGCATCCCTGTCCTCGGGGATGCAGACCCTGGCCCTGCCTGTGGGCGCCAGATGCCCACCAGAGGACGGGGTACCCACCAGAGAAGGATGCCCACGGAGGAAGGATGCCCACCGGAGAGGGGTCCCCACTGGAGAGGGGTGCTTTCTGCCAGGACTGCGAGAGGGGCAGATCCAGGGACCGGCAGATTTGCAGGTCCCAGCCTGCAACCCTGCGCAGGAGGGCAGAGCCGGGCTTTGGCTGCGAGCATCATCACCTCGGTGCATCTCAGGGCTGTTAACCCGGCTGAAAGCACAGCAGCCTGCAGCCAGGTTATGAGCTACGGGGTCTGTGTCTCTGAGTCACTCAGTTACCGTCCCCGCTGTCCTCGATGTGGGCGTTTCAACGCCACAGCTTCTCTCGGTTTGGGGACGGGGCTGGTCCAGGGAGCTCACGCTCCTGCACGCTGTGCAGCACTGTCGGCTCTGGGGTCACTCCTCAGGGGGGTTTCCCAGCGCAGGCAAAGTCCATGCAGCCGGCCTATCACGCACAATCAATTTGGCCTTATTTTTGGAGGTATGCAAGGCAGAAGCCAAACCAATACTTGTTTCCCTTCCCAGCCCCTCGCTGCTTTAGTCTTCATTACATGGCGGAGAGAAGTGGTCACCAAACTAAATGAAAAACTCCCTGTCTCAGAGTTAGAAGTTTTCATGCACTTAACTTTTTTTTCTGGATGTCCAAAGGTTTCATCTGCTCTTCACCTGGTCTCGCATCATAAATTGTAACTGCATTTTGAAAAAGATAAAACCTGGCTGCATCCTTATATGAAATATTAAATTTAGTACTTACAGTTACAGGATTTCCTCCTGGATTGGCATTGTATGACACATGTTTCTGTGTAGTACACTGGAGTTGTGATAACAGAGACGCAGTGAAGCATCTCGTGGAGAGCAACATTGTTTGAAGCAAACAGCCCCAAAAAAACATGAGGCATCCTGCTGCAGGCCCAGGATTTCTTGTTGGAGGGCTGGGAATCAGCTGGGTACCTTGAACTGGGGCTCAGAGCAGCAGCAAGTGGCCGCAAGAGACCAGCTCTTTAGAAGAGGAAATCTTGAAACAACATAAGAAAATGTGGAAATTTAAATGGTAAAGTGACATTTTTCTTTGAAATGGGAGAAATGTTTTCTCGAGCAGCCCCTGGCCAGCTCCTCCGTGGTGGTGAAGGTGGTGGTCAGCATCGTTACTGCAAACGGGCTCCCCGACGGGTGGAGCGTAGCAAGCCGCGTGGTGGGGCAAAGTCTGGAATTTCTGATACACGGGAAACGTTGGGGTTTTGAAACTTGTCGTCCTCCCGACTCAGAGTGAAATTGAGTATTTCTAGAAGAGCTCTGCAGAGCCATTGGCTCAGGAAAATTGGCATTCCACAACTGTGGCATTTCATGGGGGAACTGAAGCCCTTTTGAATGTCATTATTTTGTATTTCCTGATATCACTTCACAACATCTCTTGAGCTTACATGGCAAGCATGAAAATAATGGAACTATGGGCAACCCCACCCACCCAAAAAAGTATCTCAAACTGCTGCTCTGGAATGTTTTAAAAAGAAGATTCCAAAATTGTAAAATTGTTTTGGAATTTTCTCATGCAGAAATTTCTGAATTTCTCAAAATGAACACATATGTTAAGAGCTCCTTGTTTGGATGAAATAAGTGTTTTCCAACAAAATGTACTGAAGAAATCATGACCCACTTCAATTGGCTAACAGCCAGAGCAAGCAAACAAAAACATGGTACAGCAACGCATTCTCATTAAAGCTAAGAGTTAATCAAGGTCCATGTTCCTGGATGGAGAACCATCGATTAGCAGCATTGAGAAATAACCCTAAAGCCGGGGGAGGGAGGGGTCCCTGACCATTCGCATCTATGAGAACGCTACAGACAATGGATTTTGTTAAAAATATTTACTTGGGTAAAACTGGGAAACTTCTGTTGTGGGAGACACCACAAGTCTTGAGAGCAATGCAGAGCCTTGGACACCAGCGAAGCAAAGCCTTGGACACCAGCCTCCCACCTTGGCCAGGCTCTTCAGAAGGAGTCTCCTGAAGGAGCAGAAAATTGTCCCCACACGTCCGTCTGGAAACAGACACACCACATTTCTCTGGGGGCTTTGGGATTTGTGTGTGTGTGGTTTTTTAACTCTGCAGGATGAGTGGTGCTGTGGTGGAGCCCGGTCCCGTGCCAAGCCCCGTGGTGCTGACCACCAAGAGCCATGGGGGAGCTGCCAGAGCCACCAGCTTCCCCCGTGGACCTCATGCCCGTCCCGGGGGGAGATGCGGCTGCGTCACACGGGATGGTTCCCACTACCCCTCGCCACGGCCGCTGCTCCTGCTCTGGCTGTGGCGTGTCCACATCGGTTCCTCACATGTGGCATTAACTTGCTTGAGATGCACTGTGGTCCCCGAATTTCCACCCATCCACCTCGCTTTCATAAAAAAAACTCCCTTGTACACACGGACTCCAATCCTCAGAACAGCTTTGGCCGAGCACTCCTGGTCACCCTACGTGTGCCGGGCAGCTTTGACACACACCTTTGAACGAAATGGGAACTGACAGTGTCGAGGCGCTGCAAGCGCTCGGCTACAAAGGATCCATGCAATTATCTTTTGTCGGAATTCATCTTGTCAGCCCTGCACAGTGCTAATGTCTTTAGAAACTCTGAAGATGAAAAACTGAGAAAAAAAAAAAACCCACCACCAGTTAGAGCAGTCGCTGGTCACGACAGCATTTTCGGGGTAGGAGAGATGACAGCCAGGGAAACCGGCGGTCTCAAGAACAAGCACAGGGCTGGGACATTGGCCTCTGGAGCCATGGGCTGTGGGTGCATCCATGGGTCTCCAGGAGTTAATGGCTGTCAGCAACCCACCGCTTCCCAGGTTTGTCAGTGGGTGAAACCTCTCCAGCTGGAGGGCTGGCTCAGGCAAGGTGTGTGGAAGGTTTTTGAAAGGTTGAACCATTTTACCAAAAATGATTCAACCACCACTAGTTGCATGGCAGGGAAAGGGGAATTCGGTTAACTGCGTGCGTTCTCGTTTGCTGCCCGCCCCTGGGAGAGACTCGCTGGCTCCACGCCACACGGCGCTCACGAGGATGTTGCTGCTAGAACGGCTCCAGGGCCAAACTCCCTGAAAATCTCTTGAAACTTCGCTATGAGTAGATTCCTCTAAAAACTACTGACCCAGACGTGCAGAGACATTGTCAGAGACGTGTCCTGCAATTCTGGAGGGAATTGTGTTTTCAAACCTTTGCATAATTTGCTAGATTTCACAGACAGCTTAATTTGGTATTTCTTGTAAACAGTTGCGCTTTGGGAAAAAAAGTTACCTTTTATGTCCATCAGTTTTTGGTGAATTCATGCCATTTTTCATGTGCATTTTCTTTCAAGATTTCAAAACTATTTATTTCAGCAGTTTTTTTTTTTTTTTTTTTTTTTTTTCGGTAGGGTGCAAAAAGTTTGTTTCCTATTATATCTCTAAAAATATTGTTTAGATGGTCCAATCAAAGAAAAAGTATTATTTTTCACTTTGGCAATAAAACTCTCACTCTCTGAAAAAGCGTCATTCCCTTATTCAACAGTCCTTTATTACTTGTGTCCCAAGCGTTCCACGCTGCGGCGCAGGCGAAGGCAGAGGCGGTGTCTGCAGAGGAGTAAGTGCCGTCTCGGCAGCGGAGAGCTGCGCGCTCGGTCCGGTCCGGGACGGTCAGCCGGGCTCGGAGGCAGCGCCGGCCTCCGTGGGAATGAACACACTGACATCTGTTGACTGGACGTGATTTCTCCGTCCTGCTAACAGAGCTCTTCGCGCAGCTGAAGCGATTAAGGCACAGGAATTGAAACACAGAGGATCGCAGCTCTTATTTGTCATCAGGAAGGGCCTTATTAGGGAACACGCGTATCTTCCTGGTGCTCAGGTTGTGCTCGCAAAGCCTATTAAAAGGACATTAATGAGCTGTTTGTAACTTGGAAAGATCTCTTGCTTGTGAATATGTAGGGTTACATTTTTGCTGGCAACAAAATTTCTTTCAGAATTGCTCAATTAGATTAAAGCCTTACTGTGCAAGGCTTTAAAAAACACTTTAAAATACCTTTTGTTTCAAAACATTTGCAAAATCTGAGATTTTGTTGACTCTCCCAACCCTCGGACAATGCCACAGTCCATGATGGAAGAAAACATTACATTTACCTCCCATGAAGGCAGAGGCAGTTTCCAAAACCAAGAGCGGTAAAACGCCCCGTAATTCAGCTTTATTCGGATGCGGGGAAGCTGAAGTGAAGTGCAGAGCTGGGAGACGGCCCCGGGCCTGCCTGCATTTAGTGCTCTCCTGCAGGAGTTCCTCTCCCAGCCTTGCTGAGGGAGAAACCCACTGGGCACAGAGGGGTGCTTGAACATCAGGGAGAGGGACGGGCTTGGGAGAGGGCGCCCTGTGGGAAAACCAGCATCTTCTGGCCTTGGAGCATCAGAGCAGAGAGTTACAGAAAAAACACGGGTGTCCTTCGTGCCATTTGGTCTGAGCTTCTGCGGGCTCAGGGTCTCACCTCAAGTCTTCAAAGTCAATGAGGACGGGCCTGGGACACACAGTGGCCGCAGATTTTTGCTGGGAAAAGCACATCATCTCTCAGGGGCTGGATGCTGCAAAACCAGCATTGACTTGAGATTTGAGGAAGTGACACTTCAGATCCCAAAAGGAAAAATGAGATGTTAAAAAAGAATAAGACATTTGGAGAAAAGCTGGAGCAAGAGGAATTGGGAAAAGAGGCTGAGACGTACTGCTGTTGGCTTGGGATGTCTGACCCCGCACGCCTTCCTCGAGTGACATCCTCTCTGGTGTGAGGGCCTGTGCATCTGCAGACGCAGAAGCAATCCTTCAATCTGAAAAAATGGAAGATCTTTGATCTGGCCCTTGCTTCCAGGGAATTTCTTACAGGCTGACATCCCATCATTTTTTCTGCAGGTAGTAATGAGTGTGGCACAGAAAGCTAGAAGAACGTTTGTTGGAAAACGGAGATTTTAAAAAAAAAAAGCAGCAATGATGTGACCTTATTGTAATTAGAACTGAACAGTTCAGTTTCCATCACAAAGAGCTTCACAAAACGCTTTCACTTGTCTACAGTGTTTAAACCCAGAGCTTTATTCAAAAACAAGGACTGAGAAATATGTATATGTCTCTACCAGCACCTGCAAGACCCGACTCATCTGTAGCCCTCGGAGAGTTAGTAAGCTCATTGAGGCACCCAGCTACCATCAAACTATTACTGTTTAAGTAACATTTTAGAAGCCAAAGGTTGGTATTGTAAAGGAAAGGAAAGATAGAAATTCATCTTACTTATCATGACCTCCCTCAGGGTAGGTTTGAATTACATTCCAGGTGGGCTATGGAAATCTTTCATGTCTCTCGCTCCATTAGTTGGTACACTTAGCGAAGGCTGGGTAATAACCAGACATACTCTTCTCGTCATGAACAAGACATGGCTACACGTTCGCTCTGGTAATGTCTGCAATATCCCCTTCTCTGGTCCACCAGCATCGCCCAGTTTGGTCCTGGCCGGTGCAGCCGAGGCAGCCTGGCTGTGGCCACGAGGTCCAGCGGCGCTGCCCGGGCTTCCAGCTCCCCCATCACTTCCAGAGGCACGAAATAGAGGGGCCCTCTTCAGGAGAGCGCCCCACTGCCACCTCTGAGGGCAAAGCAGGACGTCCATAACAGCCAGAAGTAGGAGCTGATAGACCTGAGGAGGGCACTGAGGCAGCAGTTGTAGAGTCACTCAAAGGCGCTGTGTCCTATGGAGCATCAGCTTGCTCTTGCAATCAAAGCACCAGAAAATGCACTGCTCTTGCAATAAAAGGACCAGAAAATGCACTGCTTAAAGGGTATCAGCAATACTGGTATTGCTTTTAGTGCTTTGCTCAAATTTGTATGTTAATGCTTCCTTTAAACTTGTACGTCCTAGAATAACAAGGAAAAATGAAAATGTCAGTTTTCACTTAGAGGTTAAGGGAGAAACTCTTCCCCCTGGCAGCAAAGAGCATTTCAAGAACTAGAAGGCAAATTGAGAGAACGCAGTGAGTTTATTTTCTTTCACAAAGCCCCGAGTACCGGGTGCAGTGCCCCAGTGACGGAGTGGCGACCACAAACAGGCACAGGCAGCTGCTGACGGATCTTCGGTTTCTAATCACTGCAGAGCTCAGCAGAAAGAGGGAGAAAAGCAGAAACCTCCCCCGTGGGACACTGTCCCGGTTCAGTCACTTTGGAAGGAAACGCGAGGCCGGTACCTACAGCAGCAGGGCCGAGGGAGTCCTGTTCAGAGCCCCACCTTTTCTTAACGGCTTTGACCTGCGGTCCTGCCCCCCCATTACAGAGTTCTCCTCCTTTGGTGCTGATGGACATCCACATGGGTCTGGCGTCTCTGCTGGACAAGGACTCCTCTGGAGCACAACCAGCCCTGGTGGCAGGGCTCTGCTCTGCCATAAGTCATCGCACGCCCAACAAAGGTCCTCTGCAAGTGCCCCTCTGGGCACCTTCTCACAGGGAAACAGCGTGCAGTGGATGGCATCAGCAAAACTCGCATTTCAGGTTGCCGCGTTGCCAGCTGCCCTGAGCAGAGGAAGGTCTGTGGCTCATTTGCGGCTGCCAGAGTCAGGGATGGCATCGAAAGGACAGTGCCTTTGCACGGCCTCTTGCCACCCACCACAGAGTGGTATCCCAGTTCAGGAGCAACGGGCTTTGCCTGAGCACTGTGTTTTTAGGCAGCTGAGGACTGGCGAGGTGCAACCCCTTCCTAGTGTGCATTGCCTCTGGCATTTGATTTATGCACGAGTTTTTTTCTTAAAAGTTGTGAAAACGCCTGGAGTAAAGGCCAGCACATGCTTGTAAAGCATCTTCACAGTGAAGCAAAGAAGACTTTCCTTAAACTTTGTCATTTCAGCCTAATTGTTGTAACATTTAAACTAAATGAGCTCCACAGACTAGAGTGGACCTGCTCTTGTAAGGACGACCTGCTCACCGTGTGTGGGAATGGCAGCATCTGACCCTAAACCAGCAAAAAATTAAAGAAAGGATGAAGAAGCTAAGTAAAGCCAAATAATTCAAGGAGAGCAATTTAAACTCATATTGGCAATAATAATGTGCACTGGTCCACATCTGATCTTCAGCTATTTCTAAATTACACAGAGATAATAAAAAAGAAAGAATCTGCTACACATTCATGTGCAGAACAAGACTCTGCAATTAGTAAGCCGAGGTCTATGGTTGATCAATAGTGACCCTCCCTGGTAGCTCTGAGTGTTTTTACAAGGGAAAGGTCATTTCTTCTATTCCAGCTGTACGGGGAAGAGGGCTTCCCCTAGATGAGGAAGGATTTACCCTGTCGGTGCTGACCATTTCTGGTGCAGGATTAAAAATCCACGAGGATTTTTTTCTGAAGTTCCCATTTTGTGGCACTGTCGTCAGCAGGACATAGGCTTCAGGAATTAGGTCTTCTGTCAGCTGTTTCTCAGGAAGATCCCAGGATTGCAGTGTGGCTGACGTTGGCAGGGACCTCTGGAGGTCATCGTGTCCGGCCTCCTTGGATCAATGCAGGGTCACCTACAGCAGGCTGCTCAGGACCATGCCCAGTCAGGTTTTGAGTATCTCCAAGGACAGAGGATCCACGACCTCTCTGAGCAACCTGTTCCAGTGTTTGACCACACTCAGAGTAAAAAGCTTATGTTTAAAGGTTTTCTTATGTTTAGATGAAATTTCTTTTCATTCAGCTTCTGCCCATTGCCTCTCATCTGTTCACTGGACATCACTGAGAAAAGCCTGGCTCTGGCTGCGTTACTCCTGCCCATCAGATATTTGTACATGTTGACAAAATCTGCCCCGAACCTCCCTTTCCCCAGGCTGGACAGTCCCAGCTCTCTCAGCCTCTCCCCACGTGACTATACGCTCCAGTGCCTTCATCATCTTAGTGGCCCCACACTGGACTTCCTCCAGTAAGTCCATGTCTTTTGTACTGGGGAGCCCAGAGCTGTACCTGACACTCCAGATGTGTCTCACCAGTGCTGAGCAGAGGGCATGGTCACATCCCTTGACCTGCTGGTGACGTCTCCTAATATACACCAGGACCGTGAGCCTTCTCTGCCAGGAGGGCACACTGCTGGCTCATGTTCAACTTCTGCCCAGCTCCTGGTCTGCAAAGCTGCTTTCCAACCCATCAGTACCTAGCCTGTCCTAGTTGGGGTTACTCCTCTGCAGATGGTGGGCTTCATATTTCCTGTTGTTGAACTTCATGAGACACCTCTCTGCCCAGTTCTCCAGCCTGTCCAGATCCCTTTAAAAGGCAGCACGCCCACCTGCTCTATTGCCCATCCCTCCCATGTTTGCATCACCTGTGAACTTGCTGAGGATGGACTCTGGCCCATCATCCAGGCTATTAACAAAGATGTTAAATGGTATTGGTCCTGTTATTGACCCCTGGGGTACACCACTGCTCCCTGAACACCACAGAATTCACAGAATTCACAGAATTCACAGAATTGTTAGGGTTGGAAGGGACCTCTGGAGATCATCTAGCCCACCCCTCCTGCCAGAGCAGGGTCACCTACAGCACGTTACACAGGACAGCGTCCAGGCGGGTTTTGAATGTCTCCAGAGTGGGAGACTCCACCACCTCTCTGGGCAGCCTGTTCCAGTGCTCCACTACCCTCAAAGTAAAGAAGTTCCTTCTCATGTTAAGATGGAACTTCCTATGTTCAAGTTTATGCCCATTACCCCTCGTCCTATCACTGGGCGCCACTGAAAAAAGACTACTCCCATCCCCCTGGCATCCTCCCATTAAGTATTTGTAAGTATTAATAAGATCCCCCCTCAATCTTCTTTTCTCTAGACTAAAGAGACCCAAGTCCCTAAGCCTTTCTCCATAGGAGAGATGTTCCAATCCCCTAATCATCTTCGTTACCCTTTGCTGGACCCTCTCCAGCAGTTCCCTGTCTTTCTTGAACTGGGGAGCCCAGAACTGGACACAGTACTCCAGATGCGGTCTCACCAGGGCAGAGTAGAGGGGGAGGATGACCTCCCTCGACCTGCTGGCCACACTCTTCTTGATGCACCCCAGGATGCCATTCGCCTTCTTGGCCGCCAGGGCACATTGCTGGCTCATGGTCATCCTGTTGTCCACCAGGACTCCCAGGTCCCTCTCCACAGAGCTGCTCTCCAAGAGGTCAGCCCCCAACCTGTACTGATGCATGGGGTTATTCCTCCCCAGATGCAGTACCCTACACTTACCCTT
>NW_009649572.1:178500-182095 GCF_000708025.1 Charadrius vociferus
GGGGAGAGGAGTGGGAGCTCTCCGCAGCAGGGGGTTTGTCTGCCTGCTGGGTTTCCGTCATGGGAGACAGGGTGCGACTCCAGGCATCTATCTCCCTCTCGCATTCCCTGATGACCCTCAACCTACTTACCTCCTCCCTAAGCTCCATCACTAAGCGCAGGAGCTCCTCTACCTGGGCACACCTGCCACAGCCATGCTCACTGCAGCCATCTGACAATGGCATGAAAGCAGGGCACACCCTGCAGCCTGATGCCTGGGTAGCAACATGTTCACACAACAGCTCTGTCTGTGAGGCAGCGTCAGAGCTGGTATGTGCACAGTTCTTTGGGGCCATGGTTCTCTGTCGGGTAGATACCATGGCTTACCTGACCGATATGGTAGAGAAGCAGCCCCCTTCCAAGCAACCTGGCAGGCCCCGGTGGCCCGGTCAGTCCGCCCACTCAGGGGGGTCAGCGGGTCCGCCCTTCTGCGATGCTCCCAGGTGCCGCCCCGGGTGCCGCCCTCCGGCCGCCCACTTACCGGGTGCGCAGCGAGAATCGCTGCGCTCTTTCACAGCTCCTTTAGAACTGCCGCGGGTGGTGCTGGCTCCGCCCCTGCCGCGTCAGCAGCCCTGCCCCCAGGCTGCCGGTTTTGACACAAACACGAGGGCGAGCTTGTCGCTTTCTCCGGCTTTGAAAAGCCCCAAAAGAGCCCCTTGCCGGCCCTTTTCGCCTCTGATCCAGGACTTCTTGTCACTCACCACAGGACTCACCAGCAGGACTTCTTGTCACTCACCACAACCCCCTGGGCCCACTTGTTCAGTCAGCTCTCAGTCCACCTCCCTGTCCATTTATCTACGCCATCAGTTTGTCAATGAGTGTTTTGCGGGAAGCAACGTTGACAGCCTCGCTAAAGTCAAGACAAACACCCAGTTGTCTCCCCTTTTCCACTGAGATAGCCTTTTCATTGTAGAAGCTATAAAGTTCATCAGACATGGCTTTCCATCTGAAAATCTGTGCTGATTACTGCCAGTCACCTTCTTCTTCAAGTGGTTGGAAATGGTTCCCCGGACTATTTGCTCCAACACCTTCCCACAGGTCACTGTGAGGCTAACGGCCCTGTAGTTCCCAGATCTTCCTTCTTGCTCTTCTTGAAAATAG
This sequence comes from Charadrius vociferus, assembly GCF_000708025.1. Classification (NCBI taxonomy): domain Eukaryota; kingdom Metazoa; phylum Chordata; class Aves; order Charadriiformes; family Charadriidae; genus Charadrius; species Charadrius vociferus. The sequence continues at coordinate 179,640 of NW_009649572.1, forward strand.
GAGTGACGTTTGCTTTCTTCTAGTCCTCAGGAACCTCTTCCTACAACCACAGCCTTTCAGAGATAGTCAGGAGAGGTGCTGCAATGACACCAGCCAGCTCCCTTAGCTCTCACAGGTGCATCCCATCAGGCCCCATGGACCTGAGGTGGTAGATGCCGCATCCATGGAAACATTCCAGGCCAGGTTGGACGGGGCTCTAAGCAACCTGATCTATTTCAAGACATCCCTGCTCATGGCAGAGGGGTTGGACTAGATGGCCTTTAAAGGTCCTTTCCAACACAAACCACTCTGAGATTCTATGGTTCTATGACTTATGTATGTATCCAGGTTGTTTAATTCCCTGACCTGATCCCCCTCTACCAAGGATAAGTGTACTCTGCCCTGGCTTTCCCACTGCTCTCATCACCCATCTCGAGACAGTGCTCTCACATCTCTCTCCTCCTCGCCTTCACACCTTGTCCTTCCTAAAGAGCCTGTGCCCACCCAGTGCAGCATGCCAGTCGTGTGAGCTATCCCACCACCTTTCCATGGTCCCGATGACATCGCAACCCTGCAATGGCACACAGACCCCTCATTCCTCTCGCTCATGCCCCGTGTGCATGCGTTTGTGTACGGGTGTTTCAGAGAGGGACCCTGCACGCTGTTTTCCCAGAAAGGGTGTGAGAGCTTTCCCCATAGCTCTGGTAGGGCCTTTCTCCTTTATGTGGATACCCTCGGGGCAGACCCTCTGTAGCCCTGTTTTGTTGATTGCAAGCTCCCTCCTGTTCACTTTACCCCACGCCCTTCGTTTGCCATCCTGATCTAACACTTCCTCATCTGGCTTTGGTGGTCCTCTCTGCACCCCACAGATCCTAGTTTAAAGCTCTCCGTACCAGGCTGGGCAGCCTGTTGGCAAAGATCCTCTTGCCATACTTGGTCAGGTGGATCCCACCTCTTCCAAGTGACCCTCAGTCCTCTAACAGGGTCTCACGGTCATAAACACCCAAATCCTGTTGCCAACATCAGGGGTATAACCAATCGTCGACCTGCAAGATCTCCCTACTCCTCCTCCAGCCCTTCCCCCTCGCTCACAGGATCAAGGAGAAAACCACCTGGGTCCCCATTGACCATCAGCCCAGAGCCTCCCTTGATACTTTCCTGGTCACCCTGGCAGTAACTTTGGTGCCAGTTCCACGTCAGGGCTGGAGCAGGTGGATGGAGGACAAGAGTAGAGCTGCCCACAGAGACGAGCTGGGACAGACGAGCTCCCAAGGGGCTGAGGAGCACTCGCACACAGCAGCGTGTCCAGGGGACTTCGCAGCAGCCCACTCAGCATCACTAGACCTCCTGCACACCACTGTGGCAATGGACTGCTCTTTCAGAGGTCTTTTGCAATCCAAACAATTTCTGAAGGTTCTTAATACGTTTTCTTCTACTTAGAAGCACAGGAAAGGGGGGGTTCCAAAAGTTTCAGGAGTCTGGATAGGAGCTCTCAACCAGAGAATGCAGTTGTTCCAGTATCAAAATATATTATAGAGCAGATCCGTTAAAAAAAAAAAAAAGTTATAAAAAGCAAGGGAGTTGAATTGAATCAATTGGATTTATGTAATTCAAAGGAGGTAAAAATTATTTGTTTTCACTTCCTCATTTTCATTCATGTTGTTCAGGTTTTCTTCTTCTGTTAAGCCATTGATAATGTTGTATTGCAACTTTCTGATAGAATCACAGAATGCTCTGGGTTGGAAGGGGCCTTTAAAGGCCATCTAGTCCAACCCTCCTGCAGTGAACAGGGACATCTTCAACCAGATGCTATTGGATTTTCACAGGGTTTAAAATTGATTTTTTTTCCTGTCAAACTTGTAGCTTGTATTTCACTCTTTCGAAAGAAAAATTAGAAAGAAAAAAAATTGCAGCAAACCAGAAACCTCATCCCAGTTTGCTTCACCACGTGCTTCTCCAGAGCTTCCAGAGTCCCTGCCGGCACAGGAGCACACGGGCACTGACAGGGCGTTTGTCAGCACAAGCAGTCCGTGGGTCTGTCCCAGGTTAGCAGCGGTAGTGCTAAACCTCACGTATACCCCTGGACCGAGGCTGCTCTTTTGGCTTCAAGGCAACAAACGTCGAGCAGTAATGACTTGAGTAGACTGGACGTGGCTCCGCTGTCAGCGTCCCGGGCGGGAGCGTGGGACAGACACATGACGCGTTTGCAGCAGAGAGGGAGCTTGGCGGTGTGAATCGGCGTCGACCTGCCCAGCTGTAAAACCCTCAGTGCAACGCATTGCAACGGCAGGAAATGAGAGAAGCTGCTACGGTAAGTATTTAAAGACAGTTGAGAAGTTTTTCACATTAAAATTGAAAAAAAACCTGCCAAATTACCCACGAAATACCAGAGAAAGCAGACCGCAAAGCAGGACGCTTGTGAGCGGTCAGTAAGGTGCTGGTAAAACCGGCGGAAAGCAACCCCGCACCTCGCCAGC
>NW_009649572.1:186655-195839 GCF_000708025.1 Charadrius vociferus
CCGTCACATTAACTCATCCCGCGTAGCCATGGCAACGCGTGCGAAAAACACGCTGCCAGCGGGTTGGCATCCTGCGCCCACAGACCCCGGCGCTGCCGAGCTTGGCCCCAGCACGCGTGCTGCCCGGGGAGCGAACTGCTAATCGGGCCCCTTAATTTCGTTTATGAGGAAGAGCTCTGCTCACAGACTGTCAATTTGAGATGTCTTGAAGAAAATTCCTGGAACCAAGGAGAACAGAAGGAAAAAGAAGCCAGTGCCTTCAGCCGAATAGCGAGACTTCGGGCGAGCACTAAACTGCTTCGTTATCTGCAAGGAGGGGGCACCGATGCTGCGCGGCTGACGAGTTTGTAGCTCGTGAGCATCCCACACTCGTGTTCGTGACCGGCAAAATCCCCCTCCCTGGGCAGGGACCCACGGCCAGGGCTCTCCAGCAGCACCCATCCCCTCTGGAGCCTGAGGGCGCCGGAGACTTCACAGGGATACAGATACAGATGAGGCTCTCGGGGAGCCGGCGGCGGAGGAGGGAGAATGACCTGACAGGAGGCACGACTTAAAATAAAAAAGGCAACGCTGGTGGCAGCAAGAGCGTGGGAATGGGGGAGGGAGCGGAAGGAAAGCACGAAATCCATCAAACCCGTATTTGTCTCATTAAAAGTATTTTTAATTTATAATGTCCTGGAATGTAGTTGTCACCCAGCTGCGCGGCCATCACCGTGTTGCCTCTCACTTCTTTTTTTTTTCCAGCTCCTCGCTCCCATCTCACTGGGACTGCCATCAATTTATTCCCATCAGCAGCAGTTACAGTAAATGGATTCATTTGTGGGCAATGGGAGCTGAGAGACAAAGGTGACAATATAATTAAGGTTTTTAATTCTATGCCTGAACAGTTAAGTCCAGAACTCATGATAATTAGCTGGCTGCAATGAAAGATCTTTAGTCGTTATTTTCCCTTTGTTTCATATAATTGTTCACTCTGGCCAGCTTACATTTGTCCTTTAATCTGAATCCTTGCTCGACGATGCTCTGCCTTTCCGCCGATTCCCTGGCACTGCAGGAAGCACATTAGCAGTGCTGGCGCGTACGAACGGTGGACGCAGCACCGGCAGCATCCCCGGTCGCGCGCCGCGGCTGGTGCTTCTGGCGCAGGTGCCGGAGAGTAAGGCAGTGGCATCGCTGGAGCAGCTGAGGGGTGGGTGGATGGAGAAACAGGTAAAAAGGAAGACAAGAAGGCTCCTGACATCACAGCACCTAAAACAGAGCAAGTGCTGGTTTTAACATTGTGGACCTGCATACCCCTAGCACGTGGCCCTCAGCTGCTACTGAAACCCATAGAGAAATGGTGATCACAAAGTATCAGAAATGCATCCTCACACCTTTTTTTTTTTTTCTTTAAAAAATGAACAGAAGTGGTAATTGCCTAGTTAGACCGCTAACTTTTTTTACAGTTTCACATTCCATAACCTACACAACATCTGTAGCTGAGCCACCACACTGCGTGAACAGAGCAGCCTCATCAATGGTGGTGCCACCAGAAGGCTCTTTTTCAAGGCAAGGAGGCAAAAACCTCTTCAAGAACATCTCCACTAGAAGGAAGAAAGAGGAAATGCCAAAACATTGTTTTTTAGTACCGCGTAATGAAGGCACCTCGAGCCCTGCCTCCTCCCCACTGGTTACACCACGGAGACACAGCGCTGCCAGCAGAAAACCTTCTTGTCTGTCTTCGGCCTTGCGGAACCAGACTACGAGGGCTGCCAGCACACACCGCCTCGACCTTCCTCCAGGATAAACCAGCTCACAGCCCCACAGCACGGTCCTCCCAAATACATGGGGCTGTCCGATACACTTCTACACCACCATAGCCTTGGCTTTTTTGTGTATGGGAGCAGGACCTGCGGGACACCTTACTTTCCCCCAAGCCTGGGCCCTATCACGTGCCCTCCATCAAGACCTCCAGAGAACGGTCCTTCAGGCTGTAGAGTTTTAGGCCTATTCATTCAGTAAGTACTAGTCAACATACCTCACCCTTTTTAGGGGTTTCAGAGTGACTTTTTTGTGATCCAAAGATCTAAAGAGCCAGAAATTCAGTGAGCGTAAACAGGACACCCTTCAGTTGAACCTGCATTTAGTCATGACTCGGAGGACTACAATCAAGTGGGAGCCGGCGCGTTTGGCGCGAAGGCAGGAACAAGAAGCAGGAATCGGCGAGCGATGAGCTAACACGTGCATCTGCAAAGTTTCATCAGGAATACAACGGCAGCAGCTTGGCAGAAAGTGAATCACTCTGTGTACGGCAAAAACGGTTACAAGAAGTACTGGGAGAATGTTATGCAACGCTAACTTTGACTTATCACATAACTTAGCACATAACACGAATAAGACCCAGCAGAGAGACTATTTTGGCAAGTAATTTGCCCTCGCTGACCTGCCCGTAATCCGTGATAGCACTCTCATTGCTTCAACGCTGAGTGGACTGGAAAAGAGACAGAAAAAAATGTCTTTTGAAAAGAAGAAGAAGGGAAAAGTCAGTCCTACAAAGGAAAATCAAACACTGACAAGTCACACAATGAGTAAGTAGAAATGTTTCTGTCTACCTGCTGCTTTGTTATCTCTGGGTCGGACACTCCCCTCCCCGACCCCCCGTGCACCAATTCCTTTGCTTCAGGATAAAATTTCAGCCAGGGCCGTAGAGCCGTGTTTCAGAAGAGCCCCGTTTTGGTTACCTCCTCCTCTGCGGCCCGTGCAAAGGTTTTCCTGAAGCTCAGAAAGCATGCGGTGTCCGGACGAGACGGACGAGACCCAGCAAGCACGGGAGGAGGTGGCCCTGGGGGGGCTGCTGCCACACAGGGCTCAGCCCTGTCGTAAACCGGTGCAGCCCCAGGCTGACGACAGAGAAAGCGAGATACCGAGGAATAACCGTGTCGCTTTCTGTGAGAAGCATTTAAATGTGGATAACTAGCTACTAATTGCCACTGGCATCAGCGCCCGTGCCAGCGACTGGCCTGGCCACGTCCGCCGCTGTGCCTGCACCGGGGGGCTGGCTGCGAAGGAGCAGGGGGAAGCGTGAGGCACGCCGCCTTTCCACACCGAAATAACCCTTAAAATCTGTGCATGTCAGTCTCAACGTGGCAGAAATGCAATTTTAGTCCTCGGGTCCCTCCTGCCCCCTCCCCAGTAGTATCCTTAGGGATGTGAGCATCTCCTGGGGAAGCGTGCGCTCTTGTTGAGAGGAATTCGGTCTGGTTCGGGGGCTCAGCTCAGCTCTTGTTACAGATCTCACTTCACATCAGTACAACTTACTTGAGCCCTCGGACTGACTGTGCCGCATTGCTCGGTCCGGCAGTCTCTTTCCCATTAAGGTTTCATCAGGGGAGCCTCACAAGCCGCCCCCACAGGGCCACAGGGCAGCAGAGACAACCGCCCCCTTAATGCCACCAGCAGCTGTCCCTGGCTGGGGAAGGACGTGGAAGGCACGTGTCGCACGTCTGGCTGCAGCTCCTCTGACCGCCCGTCTCTGCCCCCCTCGGGGCTCCACGGGGACAGTGCTCTGCTGAGGCGCGGAACCGTGAGCTGAAGGCTTCCATCAACAAAAGGGAGGGTGGCGAGAGATGAGCTGCAGAAGGCTTTTCCCCCTCCACCTCAAAAATCAGCAAGACCAGCTGCACCGTCGATACCCCTCGCAGCCCGCCCCGCTGCTTGCGGAGAGGGGTTTCACTCCCCGCACGGCACTGTGTCAGCAAAGGCAAGGTTGCTGATACGCCATGAGTAGGCAATGCCTTGCCCGTGCCTTGGGCATCGGTGGCGAGAGATGAGCTGCAGAAGGCTTTTCCCCCTCCACCTCAAAAATCAGCAAGACCAGCTGCACCGTCGATACCCCTCGCAGCCCGCCCCGCTGCTTGCGGAGAGGGGTTTCACTCCCCGCACGGCACTGTGTCAGCAAAGGCAAGGTTGCTGATACGCCATGAGTAGGCAATGCCTTGCCCGTGCCTTGGGCATCTACCGAGCAGTAGTGCAGAAAGCGCGCCATGTGCTGGAGGAATTCCCTCAGTTTCGTTATTGCCTACGGCAAAGCCAATCTGCTCCCGTCCTTCCCCGCCGGCCAGGTCTGGGCTCTGCTGAGCATCCCTCCGCACCGATGGCTGCGTGCCGGTGCCTGCAGGGCTGGGAGACGTTCCCACGCCAGTATTCGGAAATCCCGTTACTCGGCAGACACGGGCGCTCGCACAGCCTCTCCCCAAAGCTTTCACCCCGAATGCTCGATTACGCCTTCGCTTTTTCCCCAGCTCCTGGGCACGTTATTGAAACCTGCGGCAGGAGCTCATGTACACGTTCCTGTGCCCTTGAATCCATTAACTGTGGCAAAGTGATTAATTATTTTAGCCTCTTTATGGCATCACTGTTAACTTACCGCACATTCATACTCCCAGTCATATAAATGATAGTCTTAAAATAAGGAGGATGTGTGTTATTGAACTATTTATAATCGGTGCTGTCTGGAGCAGAAAAAGATCCAAATGGGCATAAGAAAGAAACAAAAGTTAATGATTCAAAGACAAAATACTATGTTTTAATCTACAGGGTGTGTGACAAATCCGAGAAATTAGAAGTTAAAAGGGTACATGACCAAGGCGAGAGCCTCAGGACACGTCTTCAGCTGGTGTAAAATTAGCACCGTCTCAGAGGGAGCAGCGCTGCAGCTAAAACACACAGAGAACGCGGAGGCTTGCCGTGCCCACAGTGTTTCTCCTCTCAGCAGCCTCACAGGGGGACCAGGAGGATGAAAAATGTGCCTGGCCCCCCGGTCAAGAAGGGGTATTCCCGTGCGGGGGTCCTCAGAGCTGGGACTGTTCCGTGAGGGCGCAACGCCACGGGGGAAGCGCTGATGGATCCATGCCGGCGGCTCTGCCTGGTCCAGGGGCTTTCCTCCTGGTCCTGCGGACTGTCAGGCTGACCTGGGGGGGGGTTTCTTCCCCCGTTCTATCCCCACCTGTCCACGCAGAACTGCCAGTCTGGATGGCAGTGGAGATCTTACATCCGAAAGAATTATCCTCTGTGCACATTTCCACTGGCCCATCCTCCTCCCACATGCTGTTCTGAACACTCATACCATGGATGAGGACACAGACCTGGTGGGTCTGTTCCTGGAGGTCTCCTGGAAATCCCCGCATCCTCTCCTGACCCACAGACACGTCTGCTGCTCTCCACAGGTTACCCAGACCAGGAGCTCCTATGCCACATCGGCAGGCAGGCGTGGTGGGACACTTCTGCATGGAGATGTCAGGACCAGAGGCAGTGCATGGGGTCCTCCCGTCCTGTAGCCACCACATCCCCTCCCCACATCCCAATGCCAGAACCATCAGCATCCAGGGCATCGTCCGGCTGCTCAGCTCTTCATCGCCCACAGCCAGTGGGGGTCAGCGAGATTTGTGCTGGGGGCCCACAACAGCACAACACGAAAGCCAGGCAAACATGGGCGTGCTTAGGAAAGCTGACCCAGATGCTTTCACCCAATGATTCATTCAGACTCATTCAGGTTATTCCCCTTTAGAAATGAGGGGAAAACATAAGTAGGAGAGTTGCTTAGTTTTCTGATGTATCAAAGTCCAGTGCAGTTCCAAATATAAAGAAGTTGTAAAGGGAACCAGGGGTATTTGCTCACACACTGCAAAACCACAGACGTTCAGACAGGTGGATTGAATGTCTGTAGCAGAGCGAAGAAAAGCTTGAAGGATGTTGGTTTTGTGACGGGCTTTGGTTAAGTATTCCTCGTTTTCCTTTCTCAAAGTAATAGTCATGCAAGATCGTCTGCAGCTTACAGCTGAAAAGTGATGTTCTTGTCATTCTTAATTTCCTGTGCTCTCCCCATGTCCCAGGGTAACCTCCGCCTCCAGATTCCCTCTAAGTGAGGTCTCCTGAAGGGCTCTGGGATGATGCTGAACAGCTGAACCAGCCTTGCTTTCCCTCTCCGCACCAGGCTACGGCAGCTATTGCAATCCCAGAGTTTTGCAAACAAAAGGCCCTGTCCAGGACAGATTTGGAGTCGGTCCTCCTGTATTCATTTGTTAAGGCGAGGTGAAAAATTAGCAGCTGCCTGCTGCTGGGCATCTTGAATCAGCTCATGCTTTTCCCTTCTTACAGTGACATGTCAGTCAACAACAAAACAACAGAAATGGGATTTTACAGCCTGTTCTTGCTGTTCCGTACCGTTGCCTGTTCCCCACCACACCACAATCGTAGGCAATGGGAAGCCCTGAGAAACCCAAACTTTGGGGATATAGGGAATGCTCTGCTCTTGTCAAGTCCCTTTCGGGGAAGTCATCACTTGTCACACAACTGCCCACTCCCGTGAGTCCCCTGAGAGCTGTCACTGCGCTCATCCATCATCATCGGAGAGGTCCACCCGCTTCAGGGTGGGTGTCTCAGATCTACTGATGGCTGAGACACAATAGATAGATACATCTCGTTGCCACCTTGATTGCTTTTATTTTTGGATGCCCAAACGAGTACTGTTTATTCCTGAAGATTTGGTGCACCGATCCCTGCCCATGGGTGGCGGCACTTGCTGCAGGGAAGGTTACCGGGCACCGTGTCCCCAGTCTGGTTTGTCTTTCCTTCCAGGTCTTGTCCCTACAGCTGTCTCTTCTCACAGGGAAAAATGTGACCTGGCCGAACGCCCCTCACATCCCCAGGGGAAATGACAGTATTTCCGCTCTGCATTTGAACGTGTAAGGTGAAGATTTTCTCCATAATAAGTGTCCACATTTAGTCTCTGAAGCCCGTATTTCAGACAACTCAGTTAGCAGTTCGATTTATCACTGACTTTATAAACCCAGAAAGCATATAAAGCCAATTGGATTCTTCCCATAAAATGTCATGTTTTTAAGCCAGTCTCTGGACTCTCGGGATCTGCCTTGTTTTGGCATGCCAGAACCACTTTGTTCCACCTTCTGTTAAGCAATAACATCTTGGAAAAGCAGATTTATAGAAAGCAGATTTGTAATTTGGACCTCGCTGTCCCACCCCTCCCTGGGCTTTCACCAACCTTTACTTCTCCATTTGTCTCTTCACAGAGCCCTGAAGCCACATCCTGAAAAGGTTCCCACCCCACTTTTCCAGAACAGCTCATGGGACAAAGTTTTAAAACCTCTCAAGATGTATTTTCTGCAGTTGAGCAGTTTGGATTAGATTTGCAGAGATGCTCAAGCTCCCGTCCCCGCTGAGCGGACCGCTGTTTCTGCCCCCAGGCAGCTCCGCACAGAGGGACCAGGGACCCTCAGTGCCGCAGGCATGGAGCTGCTCTGTAAAGAAGAGGGAAATCTGGGAACATTCTCCTTTTCTCTCCGCCTGTTCTTCCTATGCATAGCTTATACCTTGTGTCGTGGTTTAGGCCAAATCGGCTCCTGGGGACCTGGGGGACCCCAGATGGGACCGACAGATGCTCTCCTCTACCCCTCTTCAGAGAGAGGGGCAGAGGAGGAAAAAGAGACGAGTTTAGAAGGAACTAAACTGCTTTAATGAAGTATTAATAATAAAATAAAAAAAAGAAATAATGAGGTATATACAAAGCCGTGTCAAGCTCCCGAGATGACAATCACGACACCGGCTGGCACTGGGGCAGTCCCAGGCTGACTCAGTGACGGACGGGAACGGGATTCCGGATCTGCATTCAGGATGGGGATCGCAGCAGACGAACAGAGTCCTCCTCAGACGTCGGCCATTGCAGGAAGAGAGAGATCTGACCCTTTGGTCCCTCAGCCTTTATACTGAGCACGAGGCAGATGGGATGGAATACCCCGTTGGTCAGTTTGGGGTCCCCTGTCCTGTCCGCTCCTCCCCGCAGGTGGGACCCCACTGTGCTTTTCCGCTTCCCACCCTCCGACGGGGCACATCCCAAAGCTGGTTGCCCGGGGGGGTTATGGCAATGAGTGTAAGTGAGGTCCTCTCTGCACACCGTGCCTGGGCATCAGCTATGAACGTGGGTCTGATCACCCCGAGAGAGAGAACACCGTCTGCACAATGTGCTCTTAATTTCAGTCGTTAGAGAGGCCCAGCTAAGGAGTGAAGTTACTGAACAAAGTTGGTTCTGTTTTACCTCAAACCAGGACACCTTGTGAGTTATGTACAAAAAGGCGTGTGAGTTATGTAAAAAGCCTGTGACCTCAGCATTGCGTAACACCCGGAAAGTGACACTACGCTGCTCTAAAACAACAACACACTGCGACTAAGTAAAATTTTTTGAATTACGTTCTTTTTGCCCCAGGATAGTGGAACCACTCCAGGACATCATAATGTCAAATGTATCTACACCTTTTACTGTGTGCCTTCACAATTAACAGAAAAATGCATAGTGTTTTCATTTCTTCTTTTTTTTCCCCTGAATACCACTTAAACAAAACTGAAGTTCTGTAATACCATCCTCAAATCCACGTAGGCAATAAGAAATGGGTTGTGCTTTATACGTATGTACTGCGTGCTGCAACCAGGGAAAAATTAATTGTTGGAGTAAAACCGTTGAGTGTTCCTTCACACAAAACACAGGTCTCAGGCTGCACGGAGAGAGGCGCTGCTGATTGAGGTCCTCTGTGGCAGCACGAGGTCTTCACAGGGGGGTTCCGGCAGTGTGGAGGGGTGGGTTCCTCCCAAAGGAGGGTGGTGGGCACCAGCACCGCCGGCACTGGTGGGGTTTGCGCTCACGCCACGCGGTGAGGACGCTTGCCACCGAGCTCCTGAAACGGCGGCAGTCCTTCCCCGTGAGGAGCCGGTGAAAGGAGTAAAGGTTCTGCGAGGAGGAAGGAAGGAGTGAGGAAGAGGAGGGAGAGGAGCACAGACTCCCCACGTGCCAAAACCCCTCCGGCACCGGCCAGCGGGGCAGGCTGCTGGGCACATCTCCCTAGATTTTGTGATAAGTCTAACGCTCCCTTTCGGTGAGAACCTGGCAGGAAACTCTGGGGAAAGACGCTGTCGGTGGGGCTCTGGAGAGCCTGGCTGTTTGCTTCGGCCATTGTCACATCGTACCTGTTTCTCCCATCATAAATTCATGAAGGTGTCAAACCCAACATCAAATGCAGCAGAATTTGGTCTGCGATTACCGGTTATGAACAAAGGCACTGCCTGCCTCAAGCCAGAAGACAGGAATGAAGTGGGTCTATGCCTTGTCGAGCATTACGTTTTGTGTGTGCTTTGCTGC
>NW_009649572.1:195919-209311 GCF_000708025.1 Charadrius vociferus
GGCAGGAGGGGATATTAGGGGAAGGGGAGACATTGCTGATTGATTAGGGAGCTGATGGTCTTAATTTGTATAATGCCACAAGCCCATGAAATCAAATGGACAATACTAAGTGAAGAGAAGTGATGAGAAGTGTTTCCTGTTCGTGGTCTTTCCCCCCCTCCTCCACTTGGGAAAGGTTTTGTCAATGCACAAGTGAAAATGAGGAAACTGATAGGACGGTGGGACGTGAGCTGATGAGCAACTAACGCAGAAGACAGAAGACAAATCTGTGTCATAAAAAGTGTGCGTGAGCCTACAGGTATCCTCACCTGTGTATCACCAAGCAGTGTTTCCTTAATTGTCTTCAAACGTGAGCTCCTTAATTAGAGCGGAGGAACAACATAGGCAACAGAAAAGTACTAATGTGCAGTATGACCCTGAGGTGTTCAGGCTTTGATTACAAATACCCGGCCCAGAGAAATCAGGTCTTTGAGCAACTACCCTGAGTGTTACACCGGGTCCTGCTGACTCTCCGAGAAGCAGCCCTGCGGTTATCATTCGTGCTGCGTTAGCTGCTACGCGCTTCCCTGGTGCTACTGCTTTGGCTTATTTCCCTGCCTTTGTGGACAGGCAAGGAAGTGATTGCTTTCCAAATTTGGTGAGCGACCCTGCCACCTCCAGGAGCAGGCATGACCACATCTGCCTGGAAGCATCAGGTTCCCACTCTTCAGCGTGAAGACTATTTTGGGGCAAGGGTTAGGTTATTTGGTTTCCTTTTGGCCTGTAAATACTGCAACTTTTTGAATGTCAGAGTTTGAGCAGCTTCTTAGATTTATCTCTGCATCATAGTGAACACAAGAGTTCTCAGCACCGAGTCCTTCAGAGAGAGCCCCTGTGTTCTAAATCCATGCCCAGCCTTCATCCAGATTAGCTTCCAACAGAGGGATGATGCTTCTAGAAGACGAGCCCTTGCTCCACCCCTGAGCTCTCCTCTCCGCCCCGCCATGAAGAGGGTTCCCGTATCCCCGTGACCCTGACGGGCTGCGGCGCTGGCCCCGCTCCCCTCCTTCCCCCGGACGGTGCTCGGGGGAGCCGCAGCAGGACCAGCTTTGGGAAGGCGCCGTGGCTTGCTGGAGGCACGAGCGGTGGACACAGCAGCATCGGGACAGCGAGCACGGTTGGAAAAATGAGGGGCTTCTTCATGCGAAATCCCTGCTGGAGGGGAGCAACAGAGGTGGCACGCGCCTGCTCCGGACACTGCAGACCCGCTTACCCCGGCGCTCTCTGCGAGGGGCGGCACAAGTGGACAGAAAACGGGGGATGTCTGCAGGAGCAGAGGCAGAAGTGGTCCTTTGCAGGTCCACGCTCTCTGAAGCTTGGAATCGTGCAAACAGCACTCCTGCGCTTCTGCTGTAAATTATAGGGTTTCTAGTCACCTAGCACCCTTCATGATTAAACTTTCACTCAACTTCAGCGGAGGGTCCCGTGAAGTCATTCTGCCTGTACGTTGGATTTTGCCACTTGTAACGCTGGAGAGTTTGTTGTTGTCACTTTATTTAGTTGGAAATACCTCTTAATCCGAGGCGTGTTACTGTTTTCCCAGACTTACATTGCTACATTGGCCAAATGTATTACTTGAACGTGTACTTGAACAACCACCCAGTGCTAGCGCGAGGTTCACCCTTGGATGAGAATACAGGGGCTCAGAACAGGAGCATTCCCCAGGAGGGTGATTTCTATTCTTGCAGAGACCGCGACAAGGTTCTTTATAACCGTCAGACGTAAATTAAAGGCAAACTGTGTTCTTGTCGTCAGCATGCCGCGTCGCTTCACAAGCTTTTGAAAAAGCCCAGTGGTGTTGCTTTCAAGAACAGTTCAAAGAGAAAAGTGGAAATATTAGTCCAGTCATGTTAAAAAATGTCTCCTTGATCAAAAGATGGCACTGGCCGCTAGAAGGAGAAAGAGCAATACCCCTGCATGTTCCTGGCAGGTTCTCTGCCAGATGGAGCAAAGACAGCCATTAATCCTGTTTAAATTTGCAGGAGTCATAAACACAATTAAAATACAACCACTTGCGTTTTTCTTTAAAAGGTCAGGAAGCAAAACATGGGAAATGAGCATTCCCAGATAACAGAGCAACCACTATTTGCATATATTGGGCTTCTGATGTTTCAGAAATAAATTTATACATTCAGTTTGTGATTATTGAACAGAAACTGTGTAAAATGATGGAGGCTTTGGATTTATTTGGGGAAAAATTTGTTTTTATTCTAAGGAAAATGACTTTATTTCTTCTTTTTTTTAGGCAGAGGTTTATATTCTATGTAATTTGTGCCCCAGAATGACATATTGGACCCTAAAAAAACTGTATACCTGTTGTCGAGTCTACCCAGCCATAGCTAATAAGAGACCCTCCTTAAATATTCAATAGATACAAAGGCCGAGAGAGCAAGACTGCTCCCGATTTTCAGGTTACAGCAGAAGAAGCGCCGAGCCCAGGGTTGCCCGAGCTCACGGTGGGGACAGACACCGGGATTCCCACATCCCCCGCTCACGGTCTCTGTGTCCACCCCCCCCCATGCACGGGCACCGCCAGCCTGCGCCTCTTCCGTCGCTGAAAGATGCCGTGAAAACATAAAAGGGTAAAACAGGTTTGTGGTAAAACCGTGGGGAAGATGAGAAACCGGGTGGGTTTTAGTTTGTTTGCTTCAACCGTGCTGTTGCCCCTACAGCTCTCAGCATGGTCGGGGGTCACCTCTTCCTGCTCACAGCCCCCAAGTCTCCCCGACGCTCCCTGCCCTGCCTGCACTGCCTGCCCTGCCTGTGCTGCCTGCCCTGCCTGCGCTCCCCGCTCTCCTTGCTCTGCCCGCGATGAGTGCCCTGACAGCCCCGGGGGCTGCGGGACGGCGGGGATGGCGGGTGGTTCCGAGGCGCCCAGCGAGGTCAGAGCAGCCACAGCAGATGGGGGGGGACAGGAGGAGCCCCGGGCTGGGTGTCCCCCCCTCTTCCATCTCGGGGCTCACATGTGCCTGGCGCGCTCCGGTGCCACCAGTAAATCCTCCCAGGAGGGTGCTCGGCTCCCGCCAGCGCCGGAGCTCCCACGCTGCTGTCGGAGTGCTTCCAGCCAGCCGGGCAGGATGGGCCTGACCAAGTCCTGCCTGCCCGGGCGCATTCCCGAAAACCCCACCACAAGTGCGGTCACCCCTGCCAGCGTGTCTCACCACTGGCTTCAAAACTGAGCAATGAGGACCTTCCAGAGTCTCCATCCAGCACCTCGTCTTTGGGTTGTTCAAGCGTGAGAGAGCGAATTCTTGCCCTTGCAGTGCCCCTCGTCAGCTGTGAGTGCTTTGAGCATCCAGACCCCACCAGACGCAGGGCTGAGGCTGTCTGTCGTCGTGCCCGTGCAGTGCAGAGAGGCTGGACAGCGTGGAGAGCTGGCGGTACAGCACCCCCTGCTTCAGGAATTTGCTGAAGCTGACGACAACCGTCCTGTACTGGTGGGAGGCAAAGCCCATGCAGAGACAGTCATAAAAAGTCGGGGCTGGAGCCACACAGGTAGAGTACATGGTAATGGGAAACATCCCCAGAGCTCAAATTGGTGTGCTCGGCCTCCATGGACGTCCTCGTGGACAAAGTGGAAGGATGGAGAAGAGAAGGGGGAGCAGATTTGCAGTCAATACTGTCTAATGCTCTTCCCCTGGAAGACAGAGGAGCAGCAGTGGGACAGAGCCCCTGCATGCCTGAGCAGTGGTCGCAAAGGGGCAGGGACCTGCCACCTGCCCGCTCCGTGACAAAGGCTGTGTCCCCAAGTAGCTTTCTTGTGGATTTAGCAAGCGCAGCTAGTAAAACCCTAAAACGTGCAAACGAAACTCGGGCACAAACCGCCACCGTCAGTGCTGCTGCTGCAGTTCTCCTTCATCTCCCCAGCCCCCGTGAGGCTGCCGGCAGGTTTGGCGGTACCTCGGTCCCACCGCTGCCCCTGCATCTCTCCCAGCTCCGAGAAAGCACAGGTTCTCAGCCTTGCGTGGCTACCCATGCTTATTTGTGAAGATTTCCAGGAAAGACTTCGTTTCTGCACAAAACATTTCCATAGGTGCGTGGAAGAAACCCAGTACTTCCCATCACAGACTGCTGCTGTGGCTGCCTTAGTGTTTTGGGGTTGGTTTTTGTTGTTGTTTGTTTTATGGCATAGATAGCTCTATGTCTTGTATCTTTCAACTTTCCAGTGTTTAGATCTGCAAATTAAATATCTTTCTCTTAATATCTTTTTCCTGTCCTTTAACATCGCTATTATTGTATCTGGAAGAAGATAAAAGGGGACCTTTTAAAAGATAAAAAGGTAGCAGCCCTTGCAGCTACAAACACTTCAGTATCTCACGTTTCAACATCTGTTTTGAAAGCCTCATAGTAATAAGGGCCTGGAAATACACATACACATGTGCACACTCACATTTTTACCCTCTAATGACTGTAATTAAAGTTATTCATAGGGCTTGCAAGCCTGAGGAGTTCTTATTTCAATTCAAACTTGTTTGCCATTGGAGTCTTCCCAGCCTTCCTTGGGAAAACCCTCCCGACGCTTGGATGGTTCAACATCTGGACTGTGCAGACAGACTTACTCTGTCCCGGAACGCCTGAGCGAAGCCGTGTCTTCTGCTGGTCCTGGCAGGAGGAGGGGTGCAGTGGGCTCAGGACTTGGCTCTGTGGCCGTTTCCATCCGTCCCGGCTCTCGGGGCTTTCGGCAGGGTTTCTGCCGCCGGCAGCAGCGGCTGAGTGCAGGGCTGAGCTTCCAGCAGCTCTGTGGGATACGAAGCTTCCACCCCATTCGAGGACAGAAGGATCTTGAACTCCTCATATTTCCCGGTCAGACAGCAGGCTACCAGGCAGCTCTGCTGTTGTGAGAATGCTCTTTGTCCTCCTCAAGCGAAAGTCATAAAGCCTCAGCCTTTTCTGTAAAGCAGAACCATCGATTTCTGGTCAGCTTTGATAGTAAGAGCCTGAAGCAGTCGTCACTGAAATTAAAACAATTTTCTACTATGTTTAAGGAATTCTGGATGTCTGAGCAGCTCTTCTTGGCAGCGTTGTGCAAAAATGTCAGCAATAAAAAAAAAGGCTTATAGGATTAATTTATTTGCAAAAAGCTTCAACAGACCCCAGGCGAGGCAATCCAGGTCGTCAGCGTTGAACACACTAATGCTATTTTGGACGTATTCGTGAGCCCCACCAGGTCACTGCCCGGGTGAAAAGGCGCAAGAAAAATCACCAAACCGGCTCGGAGGGTAAAGTCCCGTCCAACCTAAACCATTCTGTGATTCTGTGATCTACAAGGTCTTCCCAGCCAGCCCGGGTGGGCTCTGACCCGTACACGAAATCGGTGCCTTTCTTGGGAGAAAGGCTCTGAGTGCAGCTTCAACCGTGCCCCCTCCTCTGCCGGACGGGGACCCTGGGGACCCCCGCGCTGGGGGCGGCCGTGCTGTGCGGCCGTGGCGCGGTGCTGCCCGGAGGTGCCGTGGGGGGCTGCGGAGCGGTCCCCTCGATGGGTGACTGATGGGATGGAGAGTCCTGTCTGACAGCGCGTCTGCCGGGCCATGCGGGCTCATCAACCTCCCCGTCCTGCCTGCTAATAAATCCGGCACCGGGGACCATTCCGCTTGATGATCTCTCCTTGGGGAGTTTTTAAGGCTTCGCTCTGCGAAAACTACTTGGAGTCTATTAAAATTGCAGCTCTGCTGTTGTCATGTCGTCCCGGAGAGTCACGGGAGGTGCCTGTCACCCAGGTGGAGGCAGCTATTACATATTCAGTGAAAAAATAGCCCCCGCTTTGGGAAGACAGGCATCCCCGCCAGCAAACGGGATGGAAGGACCCTTGCTCACCTCCCGGCCTGTCACGTTAAGGGATGAGCCCGAGGAAAAGACACGCTACGCTGTATAGGGTAATTATCGTCCCTGGGCTCTCTCTCGGTCGTCAGCCCGGCTCTGCTGCTTCTGCTCCTCAGAGAGCGTGCTGCCAGCGGCTCTCCGGGCTGCAGGAGCCCAGCAGCGTCTCCCCCTGTCTCCCCGCAGCTCCATCGCTCAGCCGTGCCAGCGCCGGGGCGGCTCTGCTTGCGGGACGGGCTTCTGCTGCAATACATCTCCTTGCAATCAGCCCGTAAAGGACACTGCCTGCATAAATTAGAAGACAGCGGTTGCGGGATCTAAAATATCTGTGCAGAAGATGTATAAATAAATTACAGTTTTAATTATTTTCTTGGATTCGCCTTTGGAGAGCTGGGGGGGGGCAGCCTGAGGAGGGCTGAATGCAGCGAGACAATGAAGCATCTTCCAGGTTGTTCAGCTGCTGTGGCTTTTGACTCCGCCACCACATGAAAGGACCATGAAAACCCAATATCCTTTGTTGTTTAAGGTAAAAAGTTAATGAATGCAGACTCGCAGGCCCAGTTGCTGGAAAGTATTACTGTGATGCTTTAGCTTTTGTTTTCACTGGGCAGCCTGCGTGGCAAAGTCTGAACCCGTGTGAGGCGCGGGAGAACCTTCCGGCATCCCGGTACCGACAACACACCAGACACATTCGGGCACTTCATAATGCACTTGTAAACGACTCAGAAGGAAGGACGTGCATGTCTGATTAACCGGATTAGATTATACAAACACCAAAAAATTTAAAATGGCGGACAAGCAGTGTCGGCAGCTAGAGAGATCTGTTCTTCCCTGAGCAAAGATCCCCCTACTTCTTCCCTGTACTGAGCCACCCTAACAGAGCTTTCCCCAAGTGCGCCATGCTCTCTGGAGGTTGGGGCTGGTGCCCGGATGCTGTCCCCGTGTGCGTGCTCTCGCGCACAGACCTTACAGATTGTCATCCCCTTGAAGGGAGGTTCGTAAGCTGCGGCTCTGGGAGGTGCTGAGCATCGGGGTGGTGACCCACCAAGCATGGGAAATTTGGCTTTCCGTACACCTTGACACGCACGAGTCGTGCCTATAGCTAGGAGGAAGCGAAACAAGGGAAGCAGTGGAGAGATTTTCTGTATCTCCAGTGGTTCTCCCCATGCTGTCGGCTTGGGACAGCTGGGTCCCCTCCACAGGCGGGTCTGCTGCAGCTCTGCTGAAGGTTGTTTCCTACCTGTTTCGTTTCTGGCAGGCAGGAAGCACAAGCCCTTTTATTTAGCAAGATGCCAGTAACAGCCCTGCGCACCGCAATTTAAAACCCTGTGGGTGCCCATGGCAACCATGTGCTCCACAACGGAGGTATCTGCACTCCAGAGCACATGGTGTGCTACTCGAAATCCCGCTTCCTCTTAGTTTACTACAGCGGCAGAGAGGTAAATCCCGGGAAGTCGGGATGCTGTCGGGTTTTAGCCGTTCTGGAATAGCAAGAGAGAACAACAAATCCACCATAACTTTTCTGGTGACCACTTTGCAATATGCCTCTTGTAGGAACCCAAATGCCCAGCGCTGTCTGTCGTTGCATTATTTCAAGTTTCCACCAGTTCAGCTGGGAGGAGCGTGCCGAGCTCAGCCCCCGCGCGGCGCAGGCGAAGGGCTTCTGTGCAGGCTGCGCACAGCTGGCCTGGACGTAAAATGCAGGTCCCTTTGCATGTTGGACCCTCTAGTTGCATTGTCATTGTGGCACTTGTGACCGCTAAGAGGAGGTACTCATCACTAAGGTTATCCTTAGTTAACCTTAAAATTAACACTTATTCATAACCATTGTATAATTTCATAGGCATCCTTACACACAGCATTGCCAAGGTAAATGCCAAGGGGGAAAAAGCCCAAATTCTTTCATGAATCCCATGTGTCTTTTTTTTTCACTGATTTCCAGAAATGGTAAACATAATCGTGGGAGGTATCACACTGATTCAAAACCTTAACTGAGACATGGATAAGCTGGCCACAACTTGGGTGCTGCCTGCTTTCCCCATTTACTTTATGTTCAACGTGTGAAGTGCATCAAAAGATGAATATGGATTTCCATATCCTGGGGTATGGAAAACGGTGGGATCTCAGATCCCTTGGCAGCGATGGAGGCCGCACATTGCAGTGGTTTGGGAACTCGGGTGAGCGATCCCGACTTGTAAAGCATGACGTGACTAGAGGTGGTAAGTGCGTACTGGCCAGTGGAGCAGAGATGGCCACAGACCCATCAGCAGTATGTTCAAGAGCAAACAGCACCTCCCTCGTGTGTCTCACTAAGTGTAGGAAAAACAGCTTCAGTGGCTGTAAAAATGGTGGAATGTGCAAACTAATCACAATATTTAGAAGACAGCATTCAGCTAATCAACCACAGCCTTTGGGGTTTGCATACTGTAATTGTCTTTCTGAGAAGAGTTAGAGCAACTGCGAAATCAAATCGCTGCACGACCACAGTGCTGGCCATAGCTGAACCGCTATGGTTCAAGGGAATTTTCTCTCAGAGATTTTTGTTGTGCTCTTGGATGGGACGTTAAAATATACCACCCCAGTTATTTGATAGAAGATCAATCCAGCCACTATTCCACACCCAGATCACCTCTGAACTTTGGTAACAAAGCACAGCAAGTTCCCAATGTCTTTTCTTACTTTCCAGTAAGAGTTTGGCACTTGGGATGGATAACCTGGCGGCAACTAAGCCTGCACCAAAGTCTGAGGTTTACTCACGGCCCAAGCCCTGTTTTGGGATCAAAATCCATGTAAGCACTACTGCCGTCCTGGCAGTGGCAGTGAAAACTCATATAATGTCTAGAAGGTCGTTACACAGACAACTGTCTGCTAGCAGTCACTTTCAAGTGTTAAAGGGTTTGTTTCCTACTACTGCTCGCTAGGACCACTCAGCCCCACGTTCTTGGGAACAATTAAACATAGAGTCAACATCAAGTGTGCCCTGCGAACATAAACTCCAGGTGCACATCTTCCTTCCTGTGACACAAGTGTGAGCTTCTGCCACTGAGCTGTGAGAGCTTCACAGATCTGGGGTATTTTTTCTCCCTCTCCTCCCATTGCGGCAGAAGGTGTCTTGGTGTGGCAACCAGAAGTGGTCTGTGAAATGCCCAACACTGCACGGAAGGCATGGGGCTTTGCAAGAGGATTTCCAGCATATTCTGGTGCCGCCAGTCCAAAGCAGCTTTTCTGTTACATTGCTTCGCGCATGCAAGGATGCTTCTTCTTACAGGTACATCATAGCATAGCCCCACAAACTGTGGGCGGGAGAGGAGGAAGGGCAATTGGATGGACTGCTGCCAGTCTCATTCCCGCAGATGGTTAGTCCCACCAGATCTGCTGTGGGAGTGATGTGCCAGGCTCTGGGTAAGGGTGACATCTGCGGATTGTCGAAGTTCACCTGCAATTACACAATGCTGTGAGTTTGCTGATGTGGTTCATTATACAGTTAAACCAAATCTCAGCCCTATCGGATCATTAGTTCCATAAGAACTTGTCCTCCTCGCTGTGGTCTCCTGCATGATCAAATGAGTGTCCTCAAGCTCTCTGTGTGCCAGCAGCTAATGGAGGCTGCAGTTTGTGCAGCAGTCTCAGGGCTCTGCTCTTGGAGCTCCTGGACCTTCTGGTGACAAGGTCCAGGACCTTTGGGGAATGCTTGGGAACCACCTGAGAAACGCAAGGCTGCCTGCTGCTGTCAGGCAAGGATGAGCTAAGGGGAGCCACAGGGTTGCAGGCCCGAGAAAGCTCTAGGAGCTTCTAACTATCTGCCCTTGACTCAGGGTGCCTGGAGCCTGGGGCAGCAGTTGCAGCTGCCCCTGATTAGGGAGGATCCATCACCCTTCTGCTGGTGCTCAGCAGAGCCCTCTGTAAGAGCCAGACCCAGGGCACAGCTCTGAGAGGCAGCGGTTTGTGCAGAGGGCTGTAAAGAAGGGGTCCTCAGCTGAATTCATAGCACCATAACCAGTTTCAGATATGGTGGTGATGCAGATGTCGGCCCTGTTGCCCCAGTCGGGGCAGGGGCTTCGACGCAGGTGGAACTTCGGGTGCTGGATGCAGTCCTCCAAGTCCCAGGCTGCAGGGAGCGCCTGGGGCTCGCTGTGGGGCTGGGAGCAATGTCCCCCTGTCCTGCAGGAGGTATGCCATCTTGGTGGAGCTGTGCTGCCAAGTGGTGGACCTATTGGAGCTATGAGCAGCTTGCACAGCATGAGAGGGAGATAAGTAGCATCTGCTCTAAGACTCAACAGCTTGGAGATCCTCGGTCTCAACCTAGAATAGAAAAGCAGGCAGTGTCTACCTCCACTACCAAGGTAAGTGAAACCTCTGGACAAGGGAAGGATGGATGCTGGTGACTTCTGGGACCAAGAGGAAGGTTTGTGCCTCACCTAACAGCATACAGCTGCAAAATAGGCTCACGGCCCTCAAAGTTGAAGAGAAGCCAGGTGTGCTTTTAACCAAAACATTTGGGCCACCTAACCCTAAACCATGTAAGACCACTGGGAAGAAGCAGTGAGTGACAGTAGTGGGTGAGCCCGTGCTGTGGGGGACAGAAGCTGACCTGATCTATCATTTAGAGTTTTGCCACCTGCCATGGGGCCTGGCTCCAACATGTTGTGGAGGGATTGCCAACGCTTGTCTGACCCTCTGGCTATTACCCCATGATGTTCTTCCATGTGGCCACCAATGACACTGCCAGGAGCAACCTAGACAGTATCAAAAATGACTACGTAGCCCTGGTGGAGTAGTCAGGGGCATGAGGGCTCAGGTGGTGATATCATCAATCCTACCAGTGAGGGGAAAGGGTGTGAGAAGAGCACTAACAGGACAAGTCAATAATTGGCTGTGGAACTGGTGCTGGTGGACCATGAGACCTTATTTACAGGTCAGCATCTATTGGGGAGGGATGGGATCCACCTCACCAAGTGAGCAAAGGTACCTTTGCCAGCAGGATGGCTGACCTGGGAAGGAGGGCTTGAAACTAGAAATGACAGGGGAGGGAGAGAGTAACCAGCAGCCCTGTGATGGAGTGATGGGCTGGGTCAATGAGCCAAGGGCATGGGGTGATGTGACAGGAACAGGACACAAACCAAATGGGCTTTAAGCAGTGTCACCTCCAGCACTTACATCAAAGCAATGCAGTGCCTACAAGGCACCATTATGGAGAAATACCCCCAAAACCCTTCTGGGAAATCAGCATGCTGGGGTCCCTCTCTAAAGTACATGTACACTAATGGATGAGATGTGGGGAATAAACCTGGCAAGCTGGAGATCTGCGTGCAGCTGCAGGGTTATGATCTCCTGGGGATCATGGAGACAGGGTGGGATGGCTCCCATGACCTGGGTGTTTCAATGGAGGAACGCAGGCTCTTCAGGAAGGGCAGGCCAGGAAGATGAGGAGGGAGAGTTGCCATTTATGTGAGAGAGCAGCTGGAGCTCTTCCTGGGGATAGGCGCATACTGAGAGCTTGTAGGTTAGGATTAAAGACGGGACATGTACAGGGGACACTACAGTGGCTGTCTGCTAGAGGCTGCCTGACTAGGAAGAACACGCTGATGAGGCCCTCTACAGACAGATAGGAGCAGTGTTGCTTTTGTTTGAGGGCCCTGGTCCTCGTGGGGGCTTCAGCCACTCCAATATGTGTTGGAGGGACAACACAGAAGGACATAAGCAATCCAAAAGCTTCCTGGAGCGCATTGACAATAACTTCCTCCTCCAGGTGACAGAGGAGCCAACGAGGAGCTCTGCTGGGCCTCATACAATAACGAGGGGTTTGTTGGGAATGTGAAGGTCAAAGGGAGTGTTGGCCACAGCAACCATGAGATGGTGGACTTGGGGAACCTGAAGGCAGGGAGGAGGTTGAAATGCAAGCTCAAAACCCTGGGCTTCAAGAGAACAGACTTTGACCTCTTCAAAGATCTGCCTGGAAGAGCCCTGTGGGATAAGGCCCTGCAGGGAAGAAGAGCCCAAGAAAACTGCTGCAAGGATCGCCACCTCCGAGGTCAAGAGCGGTCCACCCCAACAAGAAAAAAGATGGGCAAAAATGGCAGGAGGCCTGTGTGGATGAACAAAGAGCTCCTAGCCAAACTCAAACACAAAAAGGAAGCATACAAAGGGTGAAAGCAAGGACAGGTAACATGGGATGAATATAAAGATATGGTCTGAGCATCCAGGGACAAAGGCAGGAAAGCTAAAGCCCAAATGGAACTGAATCTGGCCAGGGATGTCAAAGACAAGAAGAAAGAAACAAGTACATAGGAAACAGAAGGCAGAATAGGGAAAATGTAGGCCCATTGCTGAGTGAGATGAAGGACCTAGATACACAGGACATGGAAAAGGCTGAGATACTGAATGCCTAATTGCTTCAGTCTTTACTGGCAAGACCAGCCTTCAGGATTCCCAAGTCCCAGAGACCAGGGGAAAGG
This sequence comes from Charadrius vociferus, assembly GCF_000708025.1. NCBI lineage: Eukaryota > Metazoa > Chordata > Aves > Charadriiformes > Charadriidae > Charadrius > Charadrius vociferus. The sequence continues at coordinate 208,231 of NW_009649572.1, forward strand.
CTGAAGCAAGGAAGATGCAGTCTTGGTGGAAGAGGAATACTTAAGCAAACTGAACATACATAGGTCCAGTGCTGGTGGGAGCTGATGCTGAGGGAGCTGGCAGATGTCATTGGAAGGCCACTCTCAATAATCTTTGATCAATCACGGTGATGGGGAGAAGTGCTATGAAGACTGGAGGAGTGCAAATATCATTCCTGTCTTCAAGAAGGAGGACTCAGGGAATCACAAGCTGGTCAGCCTCACCTCCGTCCCTGAGAAGGGGATGGACCAGCTAATCTTAGAAACCATTTCCAGTCACATTACAGGCAAAAAAAAATGCATCAGGAGTAGTCAGCATGGCTTCACCAGGGGAAAGTCATGCTTGACCAACTTATTAAACTTCTATGAAGAAGTGACTGGCCTGGTCACATGACGGAAGAGCAGTAGTGTCTACCTGGACTTCAGTAAGGCTTTGACGCTGTTTCCCATAAGATCCTCTTAGACAAGCTATTGAAGCATGAGCTGGATGAGCAGGAAGTGAGTTGGGTTGAAAATTGGCAGAATGGCCAGGCCCTGAGGGTGGTAATCAATGGCACAAAGTCTAGTTGGAGACTATTAAGGAGCAGTCTACCCCGGGGTCAATACCGGGCCTAGTCCTGTTTAACATCCTCCTTAATGGTCTGGATGAGGGAGCAGAGTGTACCCTCAGCAAGTTTGCAGCTGACACCAAACTGTGAGTCAGTCACTCCTGACTTCTCTATGTCCTCACCCTGAGTGGCGCAGTGGGACAGGGAATGAAGGTTGTGGTCACTTCATCACACGCTGACTTTGCTACTCCTTCCTCCTCATGCTCTTCCCCTGCTCCAGAGAGGGGTCCTTCCACGGGAGACAATCCTTCACGAACATCTCCAATGTGGGTCCTTCGCACAGGCTGCAGTTCTTCACGAACTGCTCCAGCCTGTGTCCTTTCCACAGGGTGCAGTCCTTCAGTTGCACAGCAGTTTTTACTCTTTCTTAAATATGTTACCATAGAGGTGCTACCAACATCACTGACAGACTCAGCTTTAGCCAGCAGCAGGTCCCTCTTGGGGCCGGCCGGAAA
>NW_009649572.1:209321-213418 GCF_000708025.1 Charadrius vociferus
GCCAGCAGCAGGTCCATCTTGGAGCTGGCTGGAAAGGCGTCGGTCAGACATGGGGGACCCTATGTAGCGCCTCCCCTACCGAAGCCTTGCCATGTAAACCCGATACAACTAGAAACCTTCTGAGGTCCCTTCTGACCTGAACTTCCTGGGAAATAGATCAGTTCTGAAGAATCTTCCACAGCAACATGGGCATCTTGACAGCTACCATGCTCCTGGGCTAAACCTGCAGACTAACCCTGATGCTACTGAGGGATGCTTCTTACCTAAGTGAAGGACTACCTCCCCACAGGAGCATTAACCTGAAGCTGTGCAAAACCATCGAGTCTCCAGAGGGGTGAGGACAGTGGTGCAGGATACAGTCTGGTCCTTGGCACTGCTCCCGTCTCCCACTGCTTCAGCTGCGCTCCTGCAGAAACAGACCACACTGCCACAAGGCGGGCACAGGGACACACAAGCTTCGAAGCTGACATGTTCCAGCCGCAGGAGGGAGAGGAGAGGGATTAAGCTGCGTCCGTAGCTTGTCTCCCTTTCAGGAGAAAGCACAGGGATGCCAGTGCATGGAATTTTCCTTCCTCACTTCTTGGTATCAAAGCATCACTTATATCACCCAGAGGCAGACTCCACTCAGGGTACGGCCGTGGACAGTTTGTGGCCTGCCTTCAGCTTTCAAGCAATTACCTTTGCCACCATGAAGACCTTTCAGAAAGGCACGGTTCTGACACAGAGTGAGTCCTGGGAACACTGGGCAAGAGCGTGTCCCGCATCACCCACCAGTCCACAAGGACCCCCATCCCTCTTGCACAGCCCTTTGGCGACTGTGGCAAGCTGTCCACGTAGCAGACAGTTCCAGTGGCCACCTCATCCCATGCTGAGCTCCAAGTCCAACTGTGTCCCATGCACTCCTGACTTCTTATTTTATGTCAAATGACTTCTTTCTATCTTTCCACTGCCATGCCAGTTTTACAGCTGGTGTTTGTATTAGCCTCCTATTATATCTCATAATGATTTTTATAAATATTTATGTATGTCCTGTTTATTAGTTAATATTAATGCAGATGCTATAAAGCATCACCACTGACATTTTGATGTAATCCCTTAGGTGCATTCTCCCTCCTGATGGTCTGAGAGTGCATCAAGACACAGAGGGCATCTTTAAATCTGCCCCACAGCACGGAGGGATGCAGCACTGGGAATGTGCCGGTGTTGGGTTTTATCTTTCCTCTCCGGGCACCCTCTGTGGTCAGATCATCCTTTGGTCAGGCAGGGACGTCGAAACCCGTGGATGTCATGGTTTGCCTTTTGTGAGCCAGACCCTTCAGCAAAAAGTGGGATTCCTTCAAAGAATCAGATGCCCAAATAACAAGAGAAATGGAGCAGCACAGTTGTCCTTTTCCCTTGTGGGAGAACCGTTCGAGCTGTCCCATGGGTCAGTTGAGGCCTGCATAGGCACCTCTCACGCTGTCCTGGAAGAGCCACGCAGCACACAAGTCCATGGGGTCCTTCTGTGTCCACTCTTAGATGAACCGTCCCTGTCTGCTGTACTTGCAGCAAAAATGGTGGGCATCCGCCCAGCAGTGGTCCAGCAGGGAGGCAGATGATCCCCAGTGTATGCAGATATGTCACATTTCAGGATTTGCAGACTAAAGCGAAGCTCGCATTAGGCAGGGAAAGCCCAGCCCTGCAAGAGGAGAACCATTTTATGAGGGCTGCTGTAGGCAGATCCCAGGGAAGAAGCTTGTCACTGTGTTGGGTTGCTGGTTTTGCTGAAAATGGACATTACGTTTTGCAAGGGTTTCAGCTTCCTTCAAACCCATTGGCACTGCAGGCATTTTAATAGAAGAGTACGTAGTGACCCAAGCCAAGAGATGAATGGTATGTCATGCTAGATGGAAGCTTCAGAGGAAAAAAGGAATGCCCCTTCATGCTTGGCCTGTCCAAGCCAGCTGAGGAGACAGTGCTGGTGTGTGCTGTTGATGGCTGTGCTCAGTTACCGCAGCTGCCGTCAGAGGAAGCGATGGGGCTCACGCACACAGAGGATGCGCAGATGGACCTCATGAGCCGCGGTGTCGTCCAGCCACCCCTAACTCATGGGAGCAGGAAAGAAACGGTGTTTCAATTTCACATCATTTCCCTCTCTGGAGTAAGGAATTCCAGCACTAAAAGGAAACCTGAGTAGTGTCAAGTGAACCTGAGACCTGGAACGAGGAAGACCCTGCCTCTGCCTATTGCTTCTCTGGGCTTTGGACCAGAGGTAGGGGAGATCCAGCACCAGCCTAGGACACACAGAGAAAGGGGGAGATGTGTGTCCCAAATACATCAGTGCATGACGCTCGTGCTGGCCTGCTTGTGGCCCAGGGTTCCTCTCCTGTGGAACCAACCATGTCCGGGTGCCGCAGAGGCAGAACAAAGTGAAAAATTTCTGCTCTCGGCTATTAGAGATGTCTTTTTCCTCTCTGCAGCCGATGAGCCTGGGCTGGAGCAGGGGAGAGGAGAGGGAAAGGCTGGGAGGGGGAGGGGGTCTCCTGGATATGTCGGACCCTCTGTCAGGCACTGGGAGCAGCTTGGGGTGTTTACCGTGGGGCTGCAGGTTCCAGCCGTCGGCACTGAGGTTACGCAGGCGGCTCAGCGCTCCGCTCGCAGTGCTGGGCAAACAGATTCGAGATTCATATCTGAAAAGGAATAAGCACAAATGTTTCCTCCCTTGCAATAACATTGATGAGGAACAGATCTTAACCCCTTTTGTTTCCTCACCTATGCTGAAATTGAAACTGTAGCTGGAATAAAGCCAATGGATTTTCTTTGCAAAGTCCCTTGGGAATGGAAGAGGTCTCTCCCACATCTTTTTCAGTGCATGTGTTAGCGGGTTTTTCCCCAAGATAAGACTTTGGAACTCTGTCCCATCAATGCCACTGGTGATGCTCATGGCTGCCAGCTCAGCCTCGCATCCTTCCCCTCCATCCCCCCTCTTCTGGTAGGTGCTCGGGGCTCACCTCCTGCCCCGGGGGCTGCTCAGGCACAGGAACCCACTGGCTCTCTGTACGCGGCCTGCGCCGCACCGGGCCGACCGCGTGCTCCGCTGCGTCTAGTACAAACCTCCTGCCCCCCTCCCAAATGAACAGCTTGTCCCCATTTACTCTTTCCACGTCAGACCCTGTTTTGCTGATTTTACACCCTCATTTGTTCATCCTGGCCCAAATGGCTTTGGCGTGCCGCAAGTCCCTTTTGGTGTCCTCGCCTGGGGCGGGGGGAGGTCCCCCCACCACCCTTGCACCTTCCATCATACCTGCTGGTTTCTCCTGGTTTTTCCTTGCCGCTTTAGCCCCTGGCTGGGGCAGGCCAGCCTTTCCCCTCCCATTGCCGGCAAGGTCCGGTGGTTTCTTGCAGCATTACCCAGTTTAATCCCGGGCAGAGGCTGGCAATTTGCCTGCGTGCCTTCATACACCCACCCTCCTTCCAGTGAGGTTGGTGCCGGGCTTTAGATTGCGCCTGAGGTGGGGGTGGTGGTGATGGTGGTGTCTGTTCCAAAGCAGGTTCCCTAGGTGCGTTGGCAGGGCGCTCACGCATCTGTGCGCCTGTACCATCGTCCGCAGCGGGGAGATTCACACACTGTCCCAAACTTGCAGAGGTGGGCGTGTGGCAGCTCAGGCTGCTGGTGAAAACGGTCATACAGGAGAAAGTTACAAGACGCCTAACCAGGTTTTTGTTATTTGACATAAATATTTATGTTTTATAAAAATATAAAATATGATATTATAATATATATTTATAAGTACAGTTATGTGTTAATATTTGCTTGTGTGTGTGTTTTCCAGCATGCAGACAAAACACGTACTCCTCTTGTTAGCATTATTTTGATGCTCAATAGCCTGTGCTGTTCTTGTTCCATACAACATTTTCAACATTTTCTAATGCTCTCCCTGCTGGCTAAGACTCCCTGGAACCGGCAGAGAATATTGCCTGTCCCACCCGCATCTCCCGTCCCTCGGTCTGCCTCAGGCAGAGAAGTCACCCCCAGAGCAGCTCTCAGAGGGCTCCCCAGCATCCTCCAGGCGGCTCCGGAGCGAGCCCAGAACTGTGCTACCCCCAGGAAAAAGACT
>NW_009649572.1:213771-220627 GCF_000708025.1 Charadrius vociferus
CTGCAGGAGGAGCGGTACCCAGCTCCAGAGCCGCGCGGGGTCCCGAGTGCCCGAGGCACGTGCCGAGGCTCCCAGGATCCGGCCGCCCCGCGGAGCCCGTGCCCGGTGGTCTGTCGCAGACCCTCCGTGCTGGGAAGCTGCCGGCCTCCGGGGAGCTACCTACTGCCTGCAGGTCTGGCGCTTTTATCATGCACACTAAGAGGAGACATAATCAATTCCCCAGTTGGCACTTTGCACTGAATACCCACTTTTTCAGTCTGATAGCAGGACTAAATTAGTTATTTAGCAATGAGACCCTAATTTAAAGTGAGCAACTGCCCTGACAAGGACCATTGTTCAAGGCCGTCCCCCCTTTGCTTTCAGATGAGAGGCCCACCAATCCCTGGAAGGTGATAAATAGACAATTAGAAAATAGATATATTTTGTTAGTTCTACAAAGCTCCCTGGTGCTGTCAGGCTCACAATAAAGGGGGCTCCGGTAAATTGGTGGGCAATGAAAGCCAGCTGTACGGTCATCACTCCTACAGACACAAAGCCATATGTGGCCATTTACAGGACATCCCTGAGAATAGATGGAGCCAATAAGACCAGGGGGAACTAAAAATACTTGACAAAGTTGGCTGCTCTTCATTTAACAAGAATAAAATATCTAATGGAGTGTAATGGAAGCCATCAATCACCCCTGCGTAAAGCACAGCTTTAATACTCTACTTTTAACTATTAATGCAAGTTTTTATTCGTCTGCAATAAGTCAGAAATGAGTATCTCTTGTGTGCAGCACGGTGGTGGTGTGCACGGGCTAACGAATGGGGTGGGCCCAGCACCACTGCCGGTAAACAAACCCAGACCTGAAAACCGGGGGGGAGAACGCAAACAAAGAGGACCGAAGGCGAGAGCAACCACCTCTTCAAAGATAATGAGAGATCTGCCAGCCCTGCCTAGGAAATACGCCATTGAGGCTTGCGAGAAGCTGCCGTTTCTTCTTTTTACTTATCAGGCTCTTTCTAGGCAATGAGATAGGAGTAGGTGTCAGGGGAAGCCCTTCAATTATCTGCTTATTAGGGAAAAATATTTGAAGTGCTTCTCCTGGAGGCAAGAATCAGAAAGTCGGAAGCTCCTGGCACCTCCTCAGTTCTGCAAAGAGGGATTTCAGTGTGGAGCTTCCCACCAGACCTGTCCAACCTCAGGCAGATGAAATGGAACCAACCTCAGTCGTGAAATGGAGCCAGGTGACGCCACAGCATTTGCCTTCAAGGCCTTCACGGCACGGGCACAGCACTATTTTGTAATCACAGCAGTTTTAAGAAGCTGCTTCTTAACGTAAGCAATCAGCCAACCAAATGCCAAATTTCATCGAAATAAACTGAAATATTTTGCCTTGTGTTACCACCGCTATAGAACCAGACTGATCACTCCACCTCTCCCTCCTGTGCAAGAGGCAGGCAGACAAAGCTGCCACAACGTGTGGAAACGGGTATTTACTAACCCCAGAGCCACAGCACCGTCTCGAGCTCAAACCACGCAAACCACGCATCAGCAACTCGGAGAGCGCTGGCCGTGCACACCCCTGCTCAGACTCCCATCCCCAGAAAGTCGGGGTCTTTGCCGGCATTTAGAGATGGCATATGCTGCAAGGTAACTGCCTGCTCTCTCTTGCCTATTTTTAGCTGCTCTCACAGGACAAGAATCGTAATTTATTTTGCAGAACACCAAATGTCACATCCTATGAGTACTTTGTTGTACAAAATGCAATATAGAAGCTGGAGAAAAGTGACCTTCCATAATGGAAGTGTCCTATAGAACTAATAGAAAATGATAACCAATAGGTTTTACCAGATAATTATATCCCTCTTCTAGAACAGTTTTAAAAGCCAAGGACATCTCTCTCCCTAACATTGTGCAGTTCAGGCTTGTTTGGTGTGGGGTTTTTTTTTTTCCACTCTCTCAATTCCGTTAGAACCAAATTGGTTTAATCTCCGGCGACGACTAAGGAAATTCCCGTTGGTGTTGCAGGGATTCAGACGCAAGGCTTAACCCTTTGATCTGATTGACCAGCCCGTCCTTTCTGCACTTACCACAAGCTTACAAGATCTACGCCGTCTTCCGAATCTAGCTTCACTGATCTTAAATCTATTATGGTTTATTTTCATGGAAATTGCTGACTGGGTAACAAGTACAGACTTCTTTATATATGGCTACTGCCACACGTGAATGCAGACTTTATATCTCCTCTACCGCTGCAGGGTGCCATCCCGAAGCAAAGCCTGCTCTGTGAGGTCTTTTTGGTCTTTTCGAGAAAGATTTTAGCAGCTGTATGTAGTAATGATATCGACTGAGGAGCACGCCTGACGCACCATTATCCATGTCAGAGCAGACTAATAATTTACTCACCGGAAACGTACCAAACACTTTGAGGGAAAAAAAGCACTGTTTAATACACACCCACTGTTTGATCCCACTGCGTCTTACTGAAATAGCAAACATGACTTCGTGCTGCAGCAGAATGAGGACAGAAAAACGAACACGCTGACGGCATCGGGACCAAAATGGGCACTCCGGATTCGACAAGCTTAGCCGGGGATAGAAACAAACTCCCATCTAGGCCTCACTGAAAACGTTTGAACTGCTTCCAAACAAGGGCCATAATAATAAAAGATAGCATGTGTCAGCAGTCCCATTTTTCCAGCATGAGCGTGTGTGTACGGGAACACCAGACACGGAGCAGCTCCTGGGTTCTGTCCCACATTTTCAGGTTTTTCATGGTACGTGGTCATACTTCGTTTTGGGGGAAAGAACACTGTTCTCGTAAAGCTACCAAGTACTGTACACATATGCTTTCTGTCAGCAGCCTCGGTTACCCACAAGCTGCCCCGTTCCTGCCTGAATCAAGGTTTTTCCATCACCTCAGAAACCCCAGCCCTTTTATGGCCTCTCTTGTAGAAAAAAGGTAAAAGTTTCCCTAAATTGCTTTTTCTGCCAAAATCCAGGGCAGGACCTCCGAATGCTGGAGGTTGGAGGGGATCCCTGGAGATCACCCAATCCAACCCCCCAGCTCAAGCAGGGTCACCTGGAGGTGGTGAGCAGCTGGGTTTTGGACATCTCTGAGGATGGAGACTCCACAACCTCCCTGAGCTGCTGCTCCATCACCCTCACAATGAAAAAGTGTTTACTGGTGTTCAGGAGGAACCTCCTGTGTTTCCATGTGTGCCCATTGCCTCTGGTCCTGTCACTGGGCACCACTGAAGAGATCCTGGCTCCCTGATCTTCATTCCTCCCATGAGGTATTTATACCTGTGGGTAAGATCCCCCCTGAGCCTTCTCTCCTCCAGGCTGAGCAGTCCCAGCTCTCTCAGCCTGTCGTCGTAGGAGAGATCCTCCAGTCCACTCATCACTTCTGTGGTTCTGTGAGGCCCACCACTGGACGCAACACTCCAGATATGTCCCACCAGGGCTGAGTGAGGAAGGTTCACCTACCTTGACCTCCTGGAGCCACTTGGCCCAGGATGATGTTGGCTGCCTTTGCTGGTTTACAGTGAACTTGGTGTCCACCAGGAGCCGCAGGGCTACTTCTGCCATCTGTTGTCCAGCTGGAAGGTCCCCAGCATATACGGGTGCCTGGGGTTGTTCGTCCTCAGGGGCAGCACTTGGCATTTCCCTTTGTTGAACTTTGTGAGGTTCTTCTCCATCCGTTTGTTTGGCTTGTCATCTAGAGAGAGTAAAAGAAAAATCTCTGCAGAAGGATTTAATAACTGGGACCTGTGTTTGCAGGAGCCAGTCACACAGAGATGGTCTCGCCTGAGGTGCAGCACCCTAAGGATGGGATGAGAAGTATCAGTTTGCACACTCAGAAAAACACACTCTGAGCAGGTACCTGTATGAGCTCCTGCACGGACAGTGTCCGGTCAGCGTCTTGTGACAGCCCCCCGTGAGCCTGTTGTGGTGTACACTCCATGCGTATGTCCTCCCTCCTGCACCAGCGCTGAACAGCAGAGGAACATACCCAGCTCCAGGGGAAGGAGTCGGGTAGGGACGGGAGGCGCTGGTGCCCTCTCCTGGGTGGGAAGCCAAGGCTGGGGGCGTTGAGAAGCGTCCCTCTGACCACCTGGGAAGTAGAGCAGAAACCAGACCTCCTGTTCTGGCATGTGTGTACTACCAGCAGGGTGTGAAGCAGGCCGCTTCAGCATTTTTCTGCCCTTTACATTGAGAGGGGTCCCAGATGTACGTGTTTCCCAACAACAGACACGTGTGCAGAAGTGTCCTCTCCCAAACAGACCTTGGCTGAGGTCTCCATCCACAGACCTGTGCTCAGATCCTCTTGGCTTTGCATGTTCAGAGCTAAAACCTGAAGCAGTTCTTGGTGCCAGGGGATGCTAAGAACCTGACACTTGGCACTGTGAGGTTTATGGTTGGAGTCCATGACCTTAAAGGTCTTTTCCAACCCAAATGATTCTATGACACTAAGAAGGCTGGTCTTTCAGGTGTGGTGCAAGAGAAGCCCGTACCAGCCCCTACTGAACACCAAAAGAACAGAGAAATATACAAAAAATAAAATAGAAGTTATGGTCCAGGAGAAGAGTTTGCAAAGAATGTAGGAGTTGCATTACCTTTTGGATTCTGGCACAGATATAGCTCCTAGAAGAAAAAGACCATTGCAAACCATTTGCATGGAGAAAAAATGCAACTTCTGCCCTTCTGGTACCTGGGGGCTTTTGCAGTCCTGTCCGTCCTGTCCCAGGAACCTCCAGCCGCTGCGCAGGAGTGACGCGGGGTCAGAGAAGCTTCCCGTCTCCGTGTAAAGGGTGAGATGGATGGCGAGAGCGGAAAGGTTTGCACAAGCAGCTGTTGCCTGCGTAGAGATTCCCGCAGCAGCAGGAGAGAGAGATCTGCCTCAGGGGAAATGCTGAGATGAAAGGAGAAAGGAGGGGACGGAGGTGCTTCCAGGAGAACCACAGCCAGCAGAGCGGTGGATGCCCCTTGGAGAAGGCGGAGGTGCGCATGGTTGTCCCTCACCCCCTGCCCACCGCAGTGGTCCCCAGGTGACCGGGAGCAGCTCCAGCCTTGACCTTCCCTGGCGTGTGCTCGGCGGGATGAGCCACGGAGGAGGACATGCACCTCTCGCACCTCGGTGCTCTGACTGGCCAGGATGGGAGAGAGCACCCAGAGATGCAGGTTTTCTCTTGTTGTGAATGCAAAACCTGACCAAAAAAAAATGTAAATCCGTCATAACTCCAAATATGACAAGACCCTGGTTGGCTGCTTTCAGCAGTGAGCTTGACGCTGGGATTAGAGAAGCCGTGTCCAAAGCAATATCCAGATAGCTGGTTGCGGAAAATACAACATCTCGCTCGGCATCCTTTGGGGGAAAGGTTTGGCGCACTGCTGTTAAATGGAGTTCTACTAATTATTTACAAGGCATACCCTTAAAGATCCATTCTATGATTAAATTAACATAAAATGTATTAATACGTGAAAATCACCAAACAGGATGTATTTGCAAGGGATTTTTTTTTATTTTGTTTACATTTGATAGGACATAATGAGGCCATCTTGGTGCTAATTGTGTCTCTGCTAGAGACATGATTCAAGAGCACAGCCTACCATTGTTGAATGAAATTGCCCAGAAAAGTAATTGCTTTTCAGGATGAGCTTGTGCTCATTTATATGATTATGATTTGTTGATTAACCTTTTTTTCTTTCTTTCTGTTCTGTGCATAGTAAGCAGATCTTCTCCTTTTGTAACTTTATCATTTTAATAAACCTTGGCATGCCAGCAGCAACCCAGAGATCACCGTGACCTGCCCATGACCACCTGAGCCCTACTTAATCAATTTAATTAATTTACCTTACACAATCCTTGATATCACATTTAATCAATTCCATTTGATACACGAAAAACTCACTGGCCACTCTTGGTACTCTTTGTGTGGGGCTTGTAGGAGCTCTTAAGTTTGTCTTTTTAAGAAGAAATTAGCTTTTTCTCTAAGACCATTGCTAAGTGATACCACGTGCATGAAAAGTAGTTAGAATAACTTCTCCCAGCAAAGGAAGAAAACAAGAGCAGCCATCCAGGTCCGTTCAGCCCATCTGGGTGTGACCAGTGTGGGATGTCCAAGGAAGAGTATAACAAGATGGCAATCACTTTATTAAGATTTTATCTGAATATTCCCACTAAGTAATGATTGACAGCTCATGAGCTTCAGCCACTCCATTTTTAATGAGATCTCCAACTCAGGAACACGAGACAGGGATGTGGATACCCCACCCATCCTTCAGTTCATAAACAGGTCACAGAAAAATCATAGGAAAAAAAAAAAAAAAGCAAGCTTAACATCTGGTCAAAATTGCAAAGTCACCGCACATTAGAAAAATCCACAGACAGAGGGACGCGGGACTTGACAGCAACGCAGGCGACGGAGGCACCATCCCCGGCAGCCCAAGACGCGTTGGCCCCGGGGTGTCACAGCAGCACCTCCAAGACGGAAACTGCCGCCCCCCGGCCCTCCTCGGAGCCGTCCGCAGAGCCAACGCAGCTCTGCAGGGTCCTCTCTTGCAGAGGGGGGTTTCTTTCAAATGTTAGGGTGGTTTGACTTGTTGGGTTTTTTTTTGAATCATCCTCTGTAGGTACATTGAAATGATTTCTCTCCCCTGGCGACTGCGTCAGCTCCTTGTGGAGGGAGATCTGTCTGAAAGTCAAGATACGCGTTTTCCTGCAGGTTGAACAAAACATCTCCCCTGACCCTGAAAACAAAGTCAGTAAGAATCACGTTCCACCCAGAACGATCTGCGGTGGCTCCCGGCTCCCTTTGCGTGGGGAGGGAGACCAGCGGACCACATGCTCGGGGGAGCTGCTCCTTCC
>NW_009649572.1:221225-250659 GCF_000708025.1 Charadrius vociferus
CCTAGTCTGCCCCCGGCCGCAATGCACCCCCCGCGCCTCCCACCGTTCCTAAAACGCCTGTCACCCCCCAAACCCCTTCGCTAGCGCGAGCTCCCACGAGGGGCTGTGGGGAGGTGTCTCCACCAATGTCCCCGGGTCCAGCATCCCGCAGCAGAGCGCGTGTCCCGCCGCACGCACCACCGCCCTTCGGGGATACCGCGTCCCCTCAGGCACCGCACCGGGGCAGGATCCCCCCGACACCCCGTCTTACTGCAGCATCCCCCTCCCTTCCGCACGCACCCGGAGACCCCTTTCATGGGGCTGTTTCTCTGACGTGGAGTACGGCCGCGTGACGGCGTTCTGTTGTTTTTCGCTTTACAGTTTCATTATGTGGTAGGTGTGTACCAAACAGGATTCTACCTAACCAGCCCGGATCCTAACGTTAAACTTCTTTTTATCCCACAAGTTAAACAAACCTGAAAAACCTATTACTATGCAATTAATTAAAAATAGATGAGTTTCTAACTGCTGAGCTTCGAATTAAAAGACAACCTGTATTACCCTGAACATTTGCATTAGGAGGCTGTAAAGTATCACTGCACAGCGATACTGGGAGAGTTTGGGAGATTTTACTGCAGATCTCCATGTTTCAAAATGAAGATGCTACTACCAACAGCAGGAAGCCACTTTACTGTTCCCCATTCGGGAGCTTTGCTTTACCTTAGCTGAATTTCCCCTTGCTAGCACTCAAGGCCGACACATCCAACAACTCGTTACATTTTCCCAGCTTGCCTGTGAAGCCCAAACCCTGAAAATGACCAGTGGAGCAAGCCTGAATGTTTTCCACTATTTCCTCCTTTCCCAGACAGATAAAGGTTTTCCAGGAAACCAGTTTTGATGGGGAATTTCAAATTGCAAATGAAAATTCAATTTTTGCAGTTGCTAGCAGCGTTTTGCAAGGCAACTCTCGATCACCGCTCACCCTGAGCAAAGGCACGTTGCTTTTCCTTCTGCTGCAGGGGCGCCGTTACGTGATGGCGCCAGTTTCTGTGCTTGCTCCTATACTCCTCCTCAAACGCGTGAAACTCCTCAGAACTTCCCTGGTGTTTCCCGAGCCCCAGGAGCTCCCTGGCCGGCGCTGACAGGCACTTTCTGCGAGCCCGAACGTGGGGTCTTCCCTCTGGCCAGACCTTTGCAGGGAAACCCACCTCCCCCAGTCCAGGGAAAGGACTGATACCAGTCAGGAGAGGTCCGAGTCCTGCAGGTCCCAAACCTGTTGCTGTACCTTACCTCACCAATTCCACTGGTGTTCATGTCCCATGGGTATGAGCAAGCTGCATCCCACCCTGGGATGGACTGGGCTTTACGTGGTTTTATGAGCATGGTGGCACACACCGCAAAACAAAGCTGTGATACTGCCCGACATCAGCAGTGTGACATGGGAGTTGTCTCCTGTAGGGAATCTCGGGGTATACGGTTTCCTTTTCGCAGCTTCTTATGACTCGTAGTTTTTCCTTGGGATTGTGATGTCTTCTGGTGATCTGAAGTTTCAACCTCATCTTTCTGTTGAAGCTGACAGTCTGTCTGAGACAGCAAATTGTCTTCCTATCTGCAGACAAAAGTGAGATTTTTGCCCTAGGAAGGATGCTCGTTCTCTCACGTCGTTTGTGTTGTCTTCAGGAAAGGTGGCAGTTACTTCAGGACACCCAAGCTGGGCCAGGGGGGTGGGCAAGGGGGAAGGAGAGCCTGGGAAACTGAAATTGGTGTGAAGCAGCAGAGGACACGGAGGGGATGTGGGATGTAAGGAGCCCCCAGGGAAGAGAGGCCAAGAACATCCTCCACGGGGAGACTTTGGGTTGAAGACTTCCATAAGAAAGGGAGAACTGGCGAAGCTAGCAGGGAGGAGGAGGAGGATGAGGAAGGTCATAAAGGTGAGAAGAGTTTCAAGGCATGATGCGTTTGGAAAGAAAACCTTCTACATGTGAAAAAAAAAAAAATAGTGCTAAGAGGAAAGAAAGGCAGGGGCGGACAGCTTCCCTGGGGGGCTGGGGCGGGCACCGTCTCCCAGGAGGCAGGAGCTGCCCCTCCGTCCTTCCTCCCCGCGTCCTGGGGCAGCCCCCAAAGCGAATCAGGATGCGGGTGGCGCAAGAGAACGACTGGATGGCTTTTTGGGAGGTCGCTGGGTAAAGCTTTATTTTCTGTCATGATGACTCAAGGCAGTAGGAAGGGCTAAAGAAGAGCTGCTCGTTAAAGCATGATTTTTGCTCCTCTGCTACGGAAACACAATGAAATCTGCCCATTACTCTCAGCACGACACTTTTTTTTCCCTTCCCTTTCCTTCCACAAAAAGAAATTCCTTGAATTAAAGTAATCTCAAACTATAAACACACTTTATTTTCCCAACACTTGAATAGGCTTATTGTTTCCACCATTTATATTTAACATTAAAGTTTAATCATGAAGTTGTTAACCATAAAAAACTATTAAATGAGCGCACAACATTAAAAAAATTAGTAAGTATTTCAGAATGAGCACTTGAAAAGAAAATTTATGCATAGAAACAATGGAGAATTACAATTAAGAGCTCTAGGGATCTGAGAATGATTTGTCCAGCCATTACACAGTCATTTCAATTTAAATTAAAATTGTAACTATTTTCTAGTCTACTAAAAATATGTGGTGTCACATTAAGAGTTTTAATGGAGCTTTCTCTAGGGAATGCAGAAAAGCTAGTTAGTAGCACATAAATAACTATATATTGGAAACTGAATAAATTCTCTGCCAAAAACCTAATATGATAAAAAATAAAAATGACAGTGGATTATTCTATTTTCTCTAACGAAGCGCAGCCCTCATATTAAACCAAAGAAACAGTTCAGAGGGTGCCCGAGTCTACGTGGCTTTGCCAGAGCTGACTGACAAAAATAAATAAAAAAAGAGTGTGTCAGGCAGACATTTAACTTGATGAACCCCTGTGTGAATTATGCTGCATACGTTGTTCACAAACTGCGACAGTGTTATTTAACAGTACGGTCTGCTCTCCTTCTCCTAGAACATACGGATTAAGTTGCTGTGGTCTATCCAATATCCCCGATGTTGGGAAAATTGGCTTCGTCAAAGTTTTAACCACTGCAAAACATGTTCCTAGAAATAAAGTTTTTTGGTGAGTCACTTTATTCACGTCTGCTTAAAAAGGAAGATCTGACCAAACAAAATGTACCCCCGTGCCAAGTCAAAAGCAGCTTTCATGTGGACCTGGATGGCCTTTGTGATTCAGAAGGTACCTGAGATGCAGGAGCAGCATGCTGCTACGCTGGAAGTGCAAGCCAGGTTTAGTAAAGCAGAGGACAGTGTGTTTTGCCTGCTTTGCTCACCAGCACTGTACTTGGGTTTCAGTGAGACACAAGGAATCTGGAGCTCGCCCCATGCGATCCCCGGCGCTCCGGGGGGGGCCTCAGTGGTGGGAAAGTCCATTCCCTTGACCCGCTCCTCAGTGCGCAGCCCAGGGAGATGCTCCACACCTTTGCTCCCAAAGAGAAGGATCTGCCTCCCACTCCTCTGCTCAAAATGTAAAGGAATCCACCCAATTATCCACTCTGGAAGTGCCTCCATATCTGTCAGGCCAAGCTCAAGACTGGTTAGTTCTTGTACCATCATTAATAGATCAGCCTGGACCACTAACTAGCACCGTACAGCCCCGTGCGACGCCTGCACCCGCACAGGGGTGCGAAGCGCCACGTGGGATGGGTGGCAAAACCCCATCTGTGATGTCTGCAGGTATTCTGAGGTTGTGGAAGACATCCCCCAGGTGTTAGGCAGGCTCTGGGGACAGGAGAGTATGACGCAAAGCTTTTTCGAAGCCGGTTTACTGTTAGAGCTCTCAAGCACCCAGAAGTTAAAGCTTTAGGGACCGGCGACTACTGCCAAACATATTACAACAAAGTGAATAAAATTTTGTTATCTGTCTCTTCCAAAAAAGGTTGGTGGCATTTAGACATTTGAGAAGCTTTCCATGTGGCATTACTGCTTGTTTTTTCAACTCTCCAACTATTTTCAGAAATTTCAGATGTCAGAACAGTAATTCCCTTAGTTAATATATTGACCATAATTAAGTAAAACAAAGGGCGAGCAATTAGACTAATAGTCCTCAACCCGGAGCGAATCTGGAAAACAAGGAAAACACACACCCCCTTGTGTTATGTCTGTACCAAATCTCACTCTATAGACTCAATAACTAGCTTAGCTTCAATGTGTAAACATATTTTGATTTTCCCTTCTCCTCAAAATTTAGTTCCATTTTTGTTTGCTCCAATTACACAGATCTGTTTTAATCTTAACACAGGCCAGTTAAGTTTTTTCTCTATTGGTTTCTTATTACCCTTGCACCCAAACTGATCAGCCGCCTGCTCCTCCACAAAACCACCCAGATGACAAATTCTGAAGAAGAGAGGAAGGGAGAAGAAGAGCAATGAGAGGGCTCTCATTTTCTTTGTGAAAAATATTTCCCATGTTATAATTTTAAAGCAGGGTCTTTAAAAGGGGTCTTTACATCGAGCTTGGAATGGAAATTTAAACATGTGAAGAGATGTGCTGTAGGGGTAAAGCAGGAAGGGGTCACTGCTGTCTGTTCCGCAAAACACAATCAACACGCAACACAGTTTTGCTAAAATATGACTAGTCCAGCCCTTCTTTGGGATCTGTTTTTTTAAACAATATGTAGCAGAACTGATCTGCGCTTCCCAAGGGCACCTGATACCACAACAGATAGGAAATACGATTGCGCAGGGAAGGGTGGGGATTACCCCATGAGTTACAGAGATACGGGAGTCAGAGATGGAAGGTGATCTGCTGAAGAGGGAAGAGCTCCCAGTAGGTTTTTCAAGCATTGGTCTGGCACTGCTCTTGTTAAATATCTTTATTTGTGGCCTGGACAAAAATCGTAGAAGGTGTTACAGAAATTTGCTGATAGCACTAAGTTGGAGATGAATGAAGAGGGAGGAACTGAGAACATGTGCAGTGGAAAGAACATGGATATCCACAGCACAAAGTGCGAGGGATGGTAGTTCTGCCAGAAAGAGGACAAAGAGTGTCACTATTGCATGAAGTCCATACAGGGACTTACAAGAATAGGGACCATCTGATCAGCTGCTTTCAAAGGAAGATGAACCCAGATGAGCCAGGAGAGTCCTTGACGCCAGGATGATGAAACGGAGAGCCAAGAGCTCGGCTAATTCAGTCTCAGAAAACATGTTGGTTAGTTATGGTTACTCATGTACTTGGACCCATGGTGGTGCCACGGAGAGAGAAGACGTAAGCTTAGTGGTAACACCAAGAGCACATTCACGTACAATGAACATAAATTAAGTTTAGCCTCTAAAAGAGGTTCTATCCAAGGGCATCAAGTTAGGACAGCCTCCTAGGTGCAGCATACCAGCTGATTTCAAGACTGACTGGCACGCGTGACTGCATACCACCCGGCTGCTGGCAAGGGGAGTAGTCTGAAGGCGGGGAAGCAAGACAAACGCTCTGGCCCTGCGTTCCCCTCTGTGGAGGCTTCCATAAGCTTGGCACACAACCCATGCTCCTTGTTACCCACACAGCTCCTTTCTTTGTTAACCCTTGGTTTTGCCTCCCTCTGGGTTCCACCTGAGATCAGCCGAAATAGACTTCCAGCAACCTCAGTAAAAAGAATTACTGATAGTGTAGCAACAGTTTGGTTTCAAAAAAAGCACAAACGAATCTTCCTTCTTGCCCGTTCTCTGATTCCTATCACCAGATGCCATTCATTCACAGCAAGGAGCATTAGCAAAAAAAGTCAGGATGGTAGCCTGTGAAGAGGAACCTTATTTCACACATCAGAGCTTGTAAGACAACTTGAATCAATTATCTCCCAGTTGTTTTTAGCTTAAAAAGGAGGAAGGAACAAGACATCTTAATTACTGTTTGTCCTTTCATAACATCAGTCTTGTCACCACCGCAAGGAGACAGTTACTCACACAGAATGTGCTTCTGAACAGTGGCAGTTCGGGTATTTCAGGATACTTCTGTAGTCATTCCTGAAATTAAAACTCAAAGAATGCAAAAGCTAGCGAACGTTTTGATTCCTCAGCCCTTGGGCTTTTCCGCTGTGATTGGTGATGTAAAACACACATCATGGTACTCATTAGCTAGACTGTTATCAATACGCCTCGTTCAATCAGCCCTTCCATCTTCTACCTTTATTTCAGTGCAGATCAAGCTCCAGGAAGAAGCCAAATTCTTGGGGAAAAGTTTGTATTTGAACAAGAAAGGGAGCAAAAAAAAAAAAAAAAAAAAAAAAAAAAAACAAAAACAAACAACCCCAGAGCTCGCACAATCCTGCAGCACTCCAGATAGACATCAGGTACAGCCCTCGGCTGTGCTGCTAGCAGTTTTAGCTGATTTCCAACTGATATTTAGCAGACTCAAATTTCAACATGCAAAAAGCAAAAAGCACTCTAATATTGCAGCTAGAAAAGTCAGGTACAGAAAGTATTCAAGTACAGATATGAAGCTTTAAGCACTAATTTGTTGGAACAATAGGTTAGGTATGCTGCTATCAACACAAACCCTTAATTCATGTGCCCATCACACACGTTTTTCAGATCTGCTGCACTGTGTGCACATCCCCAATTACATTTCTACATTAGCAGCGAAGGGATGTCAGGAGTGGGGCTGCTTCCTCCAGCACACACACACTTGCACATGCCCCGAGCACCAGCACAGCCCCTCTCTCCCCCCGGCACTCCTGCCCGGACCACGATAACCTTTCCAAGACGAACACCACCACATTCCACCTATCCTTATCAATTAATGTGATCAGCCAGGTCTGGCTCTCATTAACTGCCTCTCTTACCACCTGCCAAACAGGTTTGTGTCATTGTATGTTCTTTTTCATGTTGTCCCTCTTTTCTTATTATCCTGTTCTGCATCTCAGAGGTTCTTGACCACAAATGCTTACAGGAGCAACAGCTCCCTCCTTCCACATAACCTTGCAAACATTTCTACCATTTCTTGAAACTCACTAAAAATTTCCCCATTCCTTTACCTGTCTTTAACAGCAAAGGGACAACTGGGCATCGGGAAAAAACGAAGGACACTTCTACCTTGGCACGTAGCTGCTTTTACAAAGAAATGCCTGGAGTTACCGCATTAAAGGCTGTGTACGGCAAGCAGTTTATTAGCAGCCATATCTCATGTCTGTCTCTGGAAGTTCCCAACAACACTCCACTATCCACCCACCCACCCCTTCGATGGGCGAGCCTTAAATAAGGTGGGGCTTACATACAGCGTGCGTCACAGTTGCCTTCATGTACCATAAGAAGAATCTGCAGCACATGATCAACTTGTCTCGGTGTTACTGGACATCTTTGTGCAGAGACAGGCTTCAACGGATCTGTCTTCCCACCACTGCCGCCTGCATTTATCCCAGCGTGGTTGCTGCTGAAACAAGGCTAAAGGCATAAATACTTTAGCCTGTACATGACAGACAACACGAGCGCTCGGGAGACACATACCCTAACACCCCAACCGACTCTTACGTGAACTTACTAGTTCTGCATATTTCAACTTTTGCTCCTCGCCCTGCGCCCAGTAGCGTTAAAGGTGTCAGCCCGGACTCCTCGCAGACAGCCAGGGTTACAGACGGCTGCTCCGCTCACAAGAGTTCAGAGGTGCTCTAGTTCTTAACACAAGGTTCTGATGATCACTTAACACAGGAGCATCAGGAAGTACGTACACTTGTTAAGCATCACTGGGGCTTAGTAATGAGATAGAGCACTGTTTTATATGGGATCACAGTTTAAATCCCAGCCCTCTTGACTTCACATTTATTGAAGGCAGTCCTATTTTGTACAACGCTGAGCATATAGTGTAACTCTGGGAACCACAGCTGTGACTTAGTTAATGATCTCAATAAATCCTACTTAAGCAGAGACAAGAAGAGAATTATGCAAATGACTATTTCTGTACCACATGTACTTGATAACTGAAGACATACCAAAATAGGCTTCATCATACAAACACCAATACTTTCTAAAAAATATTTTTGAAAAATACGCAAGAGGGGGAACAGCTTACAGAGTTTTATTTCAGAAGAGTTATAGTTGCAGAACATTTATTACAAAGTAATGTAAACATAGAGAAGGCAGACGTACGAAGAGTAATGGTAAAAAAAAAAAGAGAAAGATGACAGATTTTTCAAATACAGCTGTGAATGTGACAAAGACTTACTTTTCTTAACAGACTCTCCCGAAACATTGTGATTAAAGCCTCAGTACAAAACTGCTGCTTTCTCAGCACATGCATCAGCCAGTCACATTTCGCAGCTAGATAAGACGTCTTCCATCAGTCTCTTGTAGGCCCAGGCATCGCCTTTGAGCCTTTGTCGTCTGATACCCACCAGTTCAGTGTTACTGAGCTGACACACTTCTAACTCAAACTTCATAGCGACTTCCCCAAAATCTGACCGCGTTTGACATTTCAGGGTATACCTGTACGAAACAAAGGAAAAGCAGAATAATCATTGAACTGCTTAATGTTCATTTTGCAATGCAATTTTGAATTAACGAAAGCACTTTACAGAAGTTACCCCATTGCTATTCAGAACATAGGGAAACACCCCAGAATGTAGTGAACCGAGAGCTTTGAATACTTTAGTCCCAGAGCAGTATCGTTGTGCCCAAGCACTGACAGGTAGCCCCAACCTCCCACCCAGCCACAGGCACCACTGCTAGACACAGACCCTCACTCTCAGCGTGCAGAGCAGCAAGGGTGGAGATGCTCCTGCATTTTTGCTAGACAAGACCGCTCTCCTCTCTGCGGAGGCACGGCTGCTGAGAGGCCAGTTACAGCTCAGCTGGTGTGAAGAGTGGAAAAACTGAATCTGAAGTTTAAAGTCATTACGACGGGAGAAGGCGCCCCTGTGCAGTTCAGAATCTTCCCAGAGTTTGAGCTTGGAAATGCATCAGAGGTTGAAGTATACTCTGAAATTCTATATTTAAATATTCAAGAAGTTTAGAAAATGCATATTGATAAGTGAGCACAACATTTCTTTCATGCATTGGGAAATGAGGAAACAGACATTAAGTATGATCAGAACTAGGAACCAATCCTACTACTACTTACTCTAGTTCGCAAATCCTACAAGTTAAAATATGCTTATACAGCAGTGGGGATTCTGTGCAGCTTTTAAAATATACTGATCTCTTGGCTAAATGCTCGTGTGTTTTAACTGCCAAGAATGAGGGTTAAAGGTATCCACATTATATCCCAAAGCGGTCCGATTTGGTCATGTGACTGTACCCTAACAGACCTTTTGTATGTACAATTTCACGAGACACACACAAAATTCACATGAGGCTTTAAGAGCTGTCTCACTGTTCCTATCTGCCAGAGCGCTCTGTTAGAGCCGATTTAACATTGTTGTGCATTGGGTGGAGAAGTTTTATTGCACACATACATTTTGTGTTCTGTACACTTTCTATAAAATTACTGTATTTTACAGGGTGAGGCTGAGAAAGTTTAAATTAAAGTTTAAGTTTAAATCGCTTTATCAAGGATCGACTATTTAGACAAATACAAGTTGAAGTCACCATATTTTACACTTACCCCTTCTGAACATATTCCACATGCTTCTCTGAAAGCACAGCGATTATTTCATTCAACAGTTGGTCCGGATTCAGCAGCTGAGTGGTGGTAACATTACAGTGTGCCTAAAAGTAGTCAGCTCATTAAAATAAGAGTCAAGATTACAAAAAAAAAGTCTTTCTCCTAAAACTGAACTCATTGTGAAAAGTCTCCACAAAGAAAGCTCCGGAACATCTAGCTACAGTGAAAAAAGCTCCAATTTCCCGATATTATCATAATTAAGCCATTGCAGTAGCAAGAGGAACACTACACAACAACTGCTGGACAATTAACATCAAAGCACGTCCAAACTATAATCCATCATAAAATCCAAAGCCGCAGGGATGGGCCGGGGCAGCACTGAGGCTCTTTGTGTATGTCTATATATTACAAGTCTTGTAGTACCAGAGGCGACTGCTGGGGAGGACCACAGACGACAGCCACACGACTGTGCCTCGAGCCCCTGCTGCACACCCCACAGCTGGGAGATTGCCGAGAGCGTGTTTCCGACGTACAAGGAACACGCGTGGCGCCACGTGGCTTTCTAGGATTAAACCATCGCCATGTTTAAACAGAAAAGGTAATTTACTACTCATAAGTTCACTGTTGTAGTGTTGCTTCCTTTCATGTAAATTTTTTTCCAGCAACCGTACCTTAAGTTTCCTTGGACAATCCCTAGTGGATCGTTTCTTTTTGCTTGGCGTAAGCATTGTGATCACTTTATCTAGGCCTCTTTCAAGACTTCCAAATAATTTGGCTTTTCTCTTCTTTTGGCTGCTATTCATGTGAGCTACGTTGAGATCTAATTCCACTGCGGCACACCTGTTACATGAACAAAGCAATCTGTTATTTTTCCTCAGTGTTTAGAAACGATTTACTTAAAGTACGTCATGCTAAAATATTACCGGACCAGTCAGAACGAAGAAAACACCAGCAAGTGCAGTGCGTTATGAGAGTTTCTGTTTGAAGGTCAGTTCAGATTTAAACCCAGAGATGTATACAGAAACTGTAGCTCTCTGGGGAACTGGAATAAGAAGGAACTTACATTATGGAAAATAAGAATATATTCTGAAGATAATTGAGTAATGTAGTTTTAAAACTTTTCTCTGCCTTCAGTGTTTTTCAGTGAATGTAGGAAGAGGTTTTAGGAAGGTTCTTGCCAAGAGAATGGAAATAACAGCTTGCTGTTGTAACAAGGCTCCCTAGGCAGCACATGGATTAAGGTAGTCCTGCTTTAAATCAGAAGTGTACACAAATAACTGGACATTTACCTTGTTTTGGGAAGAACCTCAGCTGCTGTCAATTCATCTGTGTTTGCTGGGTTTGCGGGTTTCTTAATTGGGGTGACTGCAGTGAACTGGCTCTCTGAAAGAAAGCATCCAAGCCAAAGCAGGTATGTTTTTGCATAAAGGATTTTCCTTTCTTCAGCAAGGATTTCTCATGATTAATAATTTATTTCTAAAATCACCCCCCCGTTTCTATCTCAGCTCTGTATCTTCAGAGTGATAAAATACGTTTTTAATACAACAATAGGACCCCTACTCTACGAAGAAAAACAGTGACTGATTTCCCCAGGGCTCTACAAGACAAGCCTTAGAGCGACCAATGCAGTTCGATGTCAGAAATTTGGAAAGGAAGAGGATTAGAATTGCTTTCTTGCTCTGCCACTGGTCCCAGAATAAATACTGAGCGATTCACTGTGTTGAGTAGTTGCGTTCTTCACCAAGTCATTTCCCTTATACGAAGGGTGTGAGTTTATATAGCCATGTTTAATAATACACACTACACAACAGCCGAACAAGTTCCACTAACCACACATTGGCAGAGTTACACAGATTATGTTTTTGAATGTGCAGAAGCAAACACAAAGTGAAGCAGTCAGTGAGTTGTCGCAGTTAAACTCAACTTTGCTGTCCAAAATTTCAGCTCTCTAGAGAACGGCACCTGGCCCCAGACAGTGATGATCTCAAAATTTCCAATGGACGCTTCCACTTCTCCATCTCTAAGTATTAATACTACCCTTCCTGAATCAAAAATCTTTCCACGAAAGAAAGAATTAGCTTTCAATTGCTTAATCCTCAGAAATACCTCATTAAAATGAGCTGAAACAGTGTTTCTGCATTTTCCACTTCAGAAAGAGGACCTACTTTTGCTTTTTCAACTGACTGTGAAGTCAAACTTCACAAGTGACTGCATACAATCTTACGACAAAAGTCTTTGCAGTGCACTTCCTTAAATCCCTTACAAGATTGTCATTGAACAGCAGTATGTCCAAGATCCCTTACAACTTGAACCAACCTGCAAAGGCTTATTGTTTCTGACCAATGTTCCTTAGCATCTGGAACAGAAGAGTCTCCTATTGTAAGGAGTCCTTGGCATTTGAAGGACTGAGTTCACATTACAGTGCAAGACCAGAACTTCTATGTTAATGGTTGAAAGGAATGTTACTGTACATTCAGGATCCATCGATTTTCGTAAGACTGGACTAGACAGGCTGAGGACAGAAATTTTTGGTAACTCAGAAAAGCTGACACAATTTAGACAGATTTCTCTGGTCTATCACGTAGCTAAGATCTACACATTGTTAACAGAAGTATTTTCACTGCCACACTGGACTGTCACTATGAAAACACTGATAATGCTACCATAAAAAAAAAAATCCAAGAGTTAGATTTCTCTTAGAAGCAGCAGTAAAAGCAGACTTGACTAAAAGCATACCTTTCTTTTCACTCAAGGTAATAACAAAGAAAAAAACAGAGTGTTGAGGAAATTGTGTTCTCAGCCTTCATGGATGCAGATGCAAGTTTTAGGAACACATCACTGGCTCCGTGTCAGAGTGCACCAAAAGACACGCACATGCGATACCATAAGCAGAAATGACTTCTGCAATTAACATAGAAGTAACCCGCCCTCATGTACAGTTAAACCTCTTGCAGCACCTTACCAATGTACTACAAGAACCAGGTTGGTGAATATGGCAAAAAAAAGCTCAGTATTCCAGAAACAGATGTGTTGGACACACAAGTATCATGTTCACATTTCAATTTACAATAATTTCTAAGCAACATACACATTTTAAGTTTTCATTAGTTATATTCAACGTACCTTTGAAGGCAGGTGCCTGGAAGGGTATGGTTTGTACTTGCGTCTCAATCTGACTCTTTGCCAAAGAAGTCGTTGGAGCAGGAAACACAAAGGGCATTTCACTTCTTAAAGCTGACTCTGTATCAACATTCTCTTTGTTTTTATGCTTCTTTGATGCCACTTTTCTTGTCACTGTAGTTGACAGTGTGAATTCTGTATCATACAGTTGAGCATCATGCCTTGAATGCTATGAGAGATGTAACCAAAAAAAAAAAAAAAAAGACATCCTTTCCTGTATTCTGATCGCATTCAGCAATGTTACAGACAAGGAAATTATAAAATTGAAGCGGCTTAAAAATACCATACAATGCTTGCCTATAGAGCAAAACAGTTAAAAACTCTTCAATACTTCTGATTCCACTTATAACTTGCTAATCAACATCTCAAGTAATTTGCCATTTATCTGCTCTTCCGCATTCTTCAGCTTGCACATGTAAGACTACTCCTCACCAGCTCATCTAAACACAGCTAAGAATTTTCACGTGGTTTAATTATATAATTATAATTGTTTCCTTGGATTTTCTTGTCCAATACAGACAGGTTGAACTTCTTCAAACTTGTCCAGCTCTAGCCTACCTCCGAGATCTTGTTTGCTTTACCTTACTGTTTTCCCCATCAGTTTTAAGATCCTCACTGCCTCATTTACTCATAAGTTTTCAAACAAACCATGATCTACAGCTGTAGGAAGCCACAATTTATGTTCACCTATATATTTAAAATAGGTCTTTACTCAGTTTGTAACACCCCTTGGCTGGCATCCACCCAACATTTAAATATGTAGTAAGTTTTATGTACAATGAGAATAAGGTTTTTTGCATTAGAATAGTGTGGGGTTTTTTTGAAGGAACTGGTATTTGTTCTTTAGACACCTTCTTTGTTCTGCGAGTATTTAGAACAAGTTCTTCTAACGAAGACTGTCGAAACAGTGAAGCTTCATCAGGAAATTCCATGGATCCAAACGCATGTCGCACTCCGCCGCAGTCTGGCACATCTTCATGTGTCGTAACTTCTTCCGACTGAAAAGAAAGATTCAGTTGAGATTCCACTGCACTACTAAAAGGAAGATTTCACCAGAAAAGCGTCATTAAAATCTAAATCTTATTTCTTTGAGTTCCTAATTATGATTAACAGCTAATGGACGTTCCCATGCCAGTGACCTAAGTTTTATAATATGCCTTCAACATTGTCATTGTGAATTTACCATTTGTATCAAAAGCAGATGTGAAGTTATTCTCAAGCGTAACAACTCATCTTTCATGATATCTGTCAAGAAGAGAATCGACTTACAAAAAATACCTTCCTTTGATTTCAAGACTTGGACCACATACTCTTTATAACAAAAACCAAGTAACAAGCTGGAGAGAACCCAAGAATGCAGTGAAGTCTGAAAGGGGGTCGGATAAAGGTAAACACATTACATCCAAAACATGATTACGGAATCCGCAACAGTACTTGAACTGGCATTCAGAAGCCTTAATTTAATTGATAGCTCCAGAGAAAAGTTGTCATCTATTAAATCACAGGATTCATAATTTCAGTCAAGATTGCTAACCTTCATGGCTCACACCACATACAATCAGATGTATACCACGCTATCCTTGGCTTCTAACACCTTCTGTTATTTTCAGGAAACTCTTCACGAGGACCTGTTTCATACCACTTCAGTGAAAATGCAGTTATTCTAAATTATCAGCCCTCAGTTGGAATGGGTACCAGTTTAGGAAGCTACGTTCTGCTGTCAGGTAAGTTTCTCTTGGCCTATGATCCAGGATATGGCAATGATCAGATCACATTACTACTGGAAAAGAAACAAAGCTTCCTGGTATGCTACCAGACCTACTATGACAACTGACTGAAAAGCCCTTTGCTAGCTGCAGCCAACAAGCTAACAGCCTGATATTGCAGTTGAAATCCTGTTCCACTACAATATGAATGCCTGAGTAGGATTCCTTGGTTACCATGTTCTTGATGAAATCCAGAGCATGGAAAATTTTTTTTGAATATCCTACATCAAACTGCTGGAAATAAGGCAGTATTGCCTTTATTATTTATTGCCCTTCAAGTACAGGCTTGTGCCATCAGTTTCAGAAACTGGCTATGTTAAAGGTTCTGTTTGCTTGGTTGCCTCCACATTAGACCAGCTCTAGCTCGAGAACTTTGCTGGTTGGATTTTTCAGCAAATTCAGTTCGGTATTCACTCACGGTATTTACATGCAGGTACGCGAAATGTGTTGGGAGAGCTGTAGGAGGACTAATGCATTGTTCATTGTGTAGACGTTGTTTTCACAACCATCTGCGAAGGCATAATGCACATATTAAAAATAGTAGCATTAGCCAGATCGATTTACCTATGACACTGCTAGAGATGAAGTACCTTCACAGCATCAGTGCTACTGAACCTAGAGAACGTCCACCTTAACATCACCTGAGTGTAGATGACTAGCCCACCATGATCTTGGAAAGCACATTACGCATATTCAGCAACACTTATGATCTGTTATGCAGCACTGGTAGTCTTAGAATTCTCATCTGCCTTTCCAAGCAGTTGTATGAGTGACCTGGAACAATTTACATGCAATTGAATCAGATGCGTAAGAAAGTATTTATTCTGAGCGCTTGCAGAGAAGAGCACGTTCAGACAGCCAGTTAATTTTAAACTGACGCCTACAGTTCAAGGGGGAAGGGTTAATAGGAAGTCTGCAATTTTACCAAATGTTTTTGAGTTTGTCAAACACAGATGAGCGTCACCAACATCACATATAGCTGCACTTTATACATGAAATCGCAAGCAATTCAGGAATTTTAGACAAGCTCTGAACTGCCCCATTTGGACTTTGCTACCAAAGCACAGGAACAGAAATTACTGTAAGATACACAAAATCACCTGAGAATCCAATGATCAGAAAAACCATCAGCAACCTGTTTCCTTTATTCAAAATAAACAGAACGCTCCCTGGGATTGTGTTCTGAGAGGAAACAGATGAGGAAGGAATGGGTCTCTCCCCTTTGACCATCAGCTCATGTAGTGTTCATGTCATCTCAAAGTAGGCTGCCCAGATGACACACCAGGATGTTTCAGAAGACTTTCCTTAGTAAGCCATGCTAAACACAACCAGCAAGGTGCAAAAACATTTAAAGACAAATGTGAAAAAGTGCAGTAATAAGTTAGGCACCACAGAGGAAAATCTGGAATGATCACCAAGGCCAGACGCTTGGCAATTTCAGTCCATTTCTGAGTAGCCGAGGGGACATTCTGTGTGGTACTCATAATGCATCATGTCCTCCCAGAGAGTCATTCCAGTAATATCAACTCACAAAGCAGCCCTGCTCACTAAAACCCGCTAATGAGGAGACTGAACTGTTTAATGACCAAGACTGTACACATGCTCTCTTACTGACTTCGTTGTGCCAGTTTAGTTTAACCCGAACTGGCAACTAGGACCATGCAGCTGCTCACTCACCACCCCTATTCCCCCTTAAGAATGGCAGGGACAAGCAGGGGAAAGGGAAAAGGAAGAAAAACCTAAACCACTTGTGGGTTGAGATAAAGACAGTTAATAGAACAATAACGGAAAACAGCAATAACGGTAATAACAACAGTAACACAGAAGTCACTCTCAGGGAACCGTCACCATCTTCAGCAGTGATCACACACGCCCCCTCGGCCCTCCCCCAGTTACATACGGAGCGTGCTGGCTACAGTACGGAATATGCCATTGGCCATTCCCTTGTTCGGCCTATATTCCCTTCTCAGCTTCCATGGGAAGCTGAAGGGAGTCCTTGAAAAGCATAACCATCGCCTAGCAACAACTAAAACAATATGTATTGTTGACATTCCTTTCAGGCAATCACTAGAAAGAAAATTAACTCTTTCCTGGCTGAAACCAGAACAGGGAACATAAACATAACATGGAGGTCAGGGATTCATTGTTAACGCAGAGCGGCACTTTAATCCCTATGTTGTCCTGTTGAATTCAAGAACTTACGTCAAGGCCTGCTGCTTGTGACGTACTGGCATGTTCTGTTAGACATGGAACACTTAAGCGAATACACTTGCCATGAGCCTTTTTGGACCGAAGCAAGAGATACGTTGCTGACATCTGGTCATATTTCCACTAGGGGAAAAAAAAAAAAAAGTATTTTAATCTTATCTTTGGAAACACCGTAAGCACAAAGCAAGCTCAGCCTTCTGAAAATTTCTGTGTTTCTGCAAGTTCTTCTACCTGATGTGCACCCCTAACGTTTGATCATCTAAGTGTAATTTCAGACATCAGTTGATTCACATTATGTGTTTGAGATCAAGAAACAGACTATGGTTGGGATTCTTGGCATGTTAGTTTGTAGTATGCTCACTAGTGCCAAAACTAATGCTGCTGCAAGAATCTGCCTACTGAAACAAAAGGCAAAGCTATTAACTGAGTTTAGCACATATTTCAACCCGAGTTTCAACTTCTTCGAACTCCCTCCCTATTCTTCCCCCATGAGCAGGGCCAAACTTCTGCATGATTTTTCAGCACCTCTGCTTGTGTGAGAAACATGGGTACAGTGCTCGACAGGTTTGCAGCTTAGTGCAACTAGTTATAATTAGTTATAAGGGATTAGAAGTCCTCCAGTAAAGGACTACGCAAATATCACAAACCTATTTAGAAGGACTTTTCCCCTTGTCTTCAGATTATTTCCTATAATTGAAGAACAAGTAGCATTAACTCCACAAATCCATCTTGAGCATCACACATATTTTAAGTCTGTTTCTACTACAGCTACGTGCAAACCCTAACAGTTTTTCCCAACGCAAAGAACTATGTCACTGCTACCATGTATAAAAAAGCAAAAAATTCAATTTCAACGGAGAATTTTCAGATTCAGGTTAAAGCTGCAGTACACATCATGTTTTAAGTCTCTTCTACAGCTTGCAGCGTCATTGCTTCTTACATTTGTACAAGACTTCTAGGATAAGTCAGTTCAACTTTTGTCATTTGTATTCAAGAGTGACTAAACGTATTCAATTATTTTAAAAACTGTCAACAGTAACACTCAAACTTGTATTTTACAGTCTGTGTGGGTGATGCTTCGATTTTTCTCACTCTTTTTTTCTTCTCCTCTTAGTTATTGAACCATTCCAAGCAAAAGTTAACCCAGCACGCGGTTTCTGTTGTTCAACTATGGATTTCTTTAAGTCTGTTTTGTCTTTAAGAGATTCAGAAGGATTTTACCACAGTGGGAAATGACAATAAAATTTAGGAAATATCACAAGTATAATTAAAGGAGGAAAAGGGGAAAAAACAAACCCAAGTTTGAACTTCAGAACTGTAATTATAAGCTACAGCTAGAGTCTGAAGTTCTGCAGAGGCTCCGTAATTCTGAAAAGTATTAAGGATTTCACAACTGAGAATAAGTGAGCTTTAGTCTGTTTATTTACTGTACTACGGTAAATTACTGATATATACTTCTTACCTCTGATATTAATTTTGATACACTCTCCCTGCTCTGCTTATGGAACGCAGAAAGCTCTGTTACGCAGTCCTCATCAAGATGTCTCAGCTGCAAGAACATGACAGATACTGAAGCATGAGCCTTTCAAGTTGTCTTATAATCCACCTCTGACTGCGACACTGTCGTGAAACTCAGTGCGCTGAGTCAATAATCAACCATGATTTTAGACCTTGCATTTTAAATAGCTTCATAGCTAAATATTGTAGGGAACAGACTGAAAGAGTCATACAAGTTCAACAGCTTCACAGCCTGGCCCCTCCTTGGTGAGAGGTTGTGAATTCGAGTAAGAAAGCCTGACAGCAGATGAGATTTTTACTAGAATGGAAGCTACACTTCCACCTCTCCTTAAATATTCAAAGCTACCAAACACACATTTTTCGGGAGCCAGCTAGGACTGATTCTGCAAGCACAGTAAAGCTGTTCTTTATCTGGAGAAAGAGTGGCCTCCAGTGGCCAAAGGGCAGCGTTGGCCACAAACACACAGGAACTTCTTGGTACGTGCTGCTGACAGCTAGATTTTAATTTTTTCCCCTCTCCATACTACCTTAGTCTCTCACTCTTGTAAAATAAGTGATAGACAGGATGAATATACTTTCAATGAGGTCAAATTTTCATTTAATCTATCAATTTTCACTGCGGACTAGGTACAATATAAACCATAATCATAACTAATATTCTCTCCAGAACATTTGCGTTCTGCCCCTTAAAGTATTGGCCAAGCAACCTGGAGAATCATCTGGTCACTCATATGCAGAAATACTTCACGTTTTGATGAGAAGTCTGTTATTTTGCAAATTAAGCATCAGCTGTAGAATAGAATGAAAACATTTGGAATTTCTGCCCAAGAGAAATCGAGAGAAAGTAACATTTTTACAGCAAAAGGAACCAGAGAGGAACTACGGCCACCCCAAAGTTCATCTGTGGAGAAACGTCTTCACTCTCCCATACTGCAAGGATAGCAGTAAATCAGTAAAGATTACATTAAATACTTCAGTATTCAGCTGACAAGTGTACTTACTGGGTATTTACTTTGCCACTGAACAGCATCAGAATAACCTTGTGTGAGCCAAGGGTGATTTAAGAGATGTTTAACTGTAATCCGCTTCTTTGGGTCCACCTAGTGGGCAACAGAAATCAAGCTAATGCTTAAATCATTGAGGAGAACAGAAGAGACAGTCGGCCTTGTACTCGGAATTCTAGGGTGGTTAGAAGTTCAAGTGGAAGCCAATACTGTTTCATAGCTTCACCAAACGGAAGGTCAAACATGTGAGCTGTGAAGAGCAGTCATAGAACCTACAGTTACAATAGATGATCCAGGAATATTTAGCATTAGCTGGATCGCTTATGTAGCTCAAATGCACATTCAGTATGTTTAACTTCATTAATAAAACAGCTCTTATTTATACAGCACAATTAAGAACAACCAAATGCAGACTGCTCCAAGACTTTGTTTAATCATTTAAATTTTGCTTAATTATTTCTATACCAAATCATTCTTCTCCCAGAATTTACTGAAGGCGGCAATATTCATCTTTTCTTAAAAAAACTGTAAGACTTGAGCTTCATGTTTAAACACTGAATGTTTTTAAAGTATTTCATGGATGTAATGTTTTGACCTACGCAATAGGACTTTATAGACCCGTTGAACAAAAGCAATACTTTTACCTGCAGCATTTGGTTAATTAGTAGTGTACTGCCAGGAGAGAGCCACTTTGGGATACTGTATTTTCCTCTCTGCAGAAAAGAAGAGGATTTAGAATGAACCTCCAACAGATAGCTCAAAAGGAACTGCTAAATTACTTGGATGGCAGCAACATCTGTATTTCATCAAAAGGGAAGAGCAGCAGGCACATGCAAACTTCACTTCAAGACTGACTGGAGTAAATTTAACAGTAGTACTAAAACACAGCATTTTCCTTACCACTACAGCTGTGTTTGAATTATCAGCTGCAGTTTTCACCCACTCAGCTTGTGTGGCATTTCCATCTCAGTCCACTTCTGCAGCTAACCTGCTCCTTATCTCCTGCATTGTTTCCTCAGACACTGAAGTGTTACAAGGGCAAACATGTTGGAGCATGAATGACCGACACTAGCACTTTGGAAGGCGAGTATTCGTGGAAATCACGACTTTTCAGACACTAAAAATAATCCATCCTCAACATTTAGCTATTCTTCTCTTGAATAGGTTACATCTCGTGCTACAGTTTTGATCTCTACTCATGCTGCAGACAGGAAAATGGTTACAGATCTAACAATTAAGTTTCTTTCAATCCAATAATTTACTTTTTTTTTTTAATTCTTGGCCAGAAATAAAGTGAAAAAGGCTTTCAGATTTGAGGCGCAACAACAGTACCTAAAAAACAGATGAAATTCACCAACAAGGATCATTAACTTGTCAAGGAAAATGGAGAAAAATAAATTAAAATCATTAAACAGCCATTGTGAATAACATAACTATCAATTTTTGCGTGGCAGTTTTCTTTCTACAAATAAATGTCTCAATAACAAAACAGTTGGTATTATATGCAACGTACATTTTTAAGCAGAGTATGTATTGCTTTGACACCACAGGTTAAAGAATTTAAGTTATATCTTTACAGACACTACTAATATGCCTTTTATAAATAGTTTGTAGGCTGTTTCACAACACAGCTTTACTCTGAAACTAAGACAAGTCAAGTAAAACATGTAATCTGCATTTTGTTTTTAATATATTGCTACAGAACATGAGACAAGGCAAAAAAAAAAATGCATCTACTTGACTGATGGCAATGCTGGAAGGTAAACAGCTTGCAGCAGCTACCAGGTGCATAACATCACACCACAATTAAGTTTTGGTTTCTTGTGCAGATTAAGGCACAGACTCTGACACACAGGATAGGAATCAGCTTTATTAAGCAAGCGTGCTCTTTATATACTTTTCTACCAAGGGCAGTAATTTTCTACTTTACTTGTTCACACCATCACCTGCTCTAAAAGATCACGTTCCCTCCGAGAAGGGAACATCTCTTCCCTGTGAGCAGCACCTCCTTATCTGGGGAGCAGCTTCACACAACTTCATCCTCTGCCAGAACACTGCTGCAGCTGCTTATTAGAACTAACTCCCTGTTAGTTCTACCACACTTAACCTTTCTTTTGCCTCAGTCCCCGACAGTTTCTCTTTTTAAAAAAAAAAAAACCCCAAACAATTTACATCACATGTTTGATTGTCCATTCAAAAAACTAGAGGTATTTATTCAGGTATTCCCAAATGAAGAGATGTGGAGCATTCCAGGTAGAGAAACATCGCGTGTAAGTTAATCAGATTCAAGCAGCAGATTACATTGACTTGGAACAATACTTCTGAGTTGAGATGGCAATAAATTTCAGGTTCTATAACGTGTGAAATTAAATTCCACAACAGTGCATAGGTGCACGCATTTCAAGCGATTTTCAGTTCACAACCATGCAAAACTAGGACAAATTTGGAGCGGAAATGGCAAGCCTGCATCCTAACACCTGCGACATTATCGGTTTCAAACTGCATGCAGCCTAAGTTTTAAAACTTGGTTGTCTCAGTTGACTTACACGGGTTTCATTGGCCAACATTCTGTCAGTCCAAACAACTCAGGTCCTAGTTCCTGTGCGTGTTAGACAACTATAACTACACAGAAATCATCTTTGATGATCTTAAGATCTCCATTACACACCTAAGCCTTCTGTTCACGTTTCAACTGTGAAAAGTCTAGGAGAATGAATACTTTAAGCAGCTAGATCATTTACCATGTTCTGCATCTTGGCATAATGACCAGCATAAAGCTTTTTGTGACATCCTACAAAAGTATGCTTGGAACTGGACAAGTTCTCAATGTATATGAACCTCACAGGTCAACAGCACAGTTCATACCACTAGCAGAGAGGGAAAGATAGCTCAAGTCTATTTGATGACCTAGTTGATTATCCTTTAAAGCTATTTTACTCAGAAGTTAAGAGTGCTCACTAACATGATCTGGACAACACTTAGTCATGTGGTTTAATTTTAGGTAGTCCTGCAAGGAGCAGGGAGTTGGACTCAATGATCCTTACGGATCCCTTCCAACTTGAGATACAATTATGCAAGTAGGACAGTCATATCATTTTAATGGTAACTGATGTGAATATCAGCACCTTTACACCATCTCTTTGGATCAGTTAGAAATAAAAAAAAAAGGGCATCTGCTGTAAGGTACTCAAGTCCACTTCAATTCCAGACTAAAAAGCCGTGCCGTTTGATAAACCAATCCTGCACTTTGCAGAGCTCCGATTGTTGTACAACCCGAAAACACAGCCTGCTTAGATCAGCTGTCAGTTGCCTCCTACCAGAGTAGCCCATGAATACTCTTGAAGAGTTTTGGGGGGTTTGGTTTGGGTTTTTTGTTTGTTTGTTTTTTCTGGGGGGGGGGGGGGGGTTTGACATATCAGACTCTGGGTGAGAGAAAGAGGTAGAGGAAGCCAAAGCCCTTACCCAACACAGCTGCTCCTCATCCCACTCACTTACTGGAAGCATTAACAACATACATGCTATGGCAGCTTAGAAGTAGTTGGTTGAAGGGGGTGTGTGTGATATGGAAGAGCAGCTGTTTAGCTGCATCAGGAGGAGTTTACAGGGAAATGGAACGAATTACTGAATTGTATTACTTGCTATTTATTCAACTTTCTGCTGA
Organism: Charadrius vociferus; assembly: GCF_000708025.1. NCBI lineage: Eukaryota > Metazoa > Chordata > Aves > Charadriiformes > Charadriidae > Charadrius > Charadrius vociferus. The sequence continues at coordinate 244,169 of NW_009649572.1, forward strand.
TTATCATGTCTTATGCTTTCTTCCTCCAAAATGAGGAGGAAACGTAATAGCAGATGCAGAATCCTGCTTTTGCTAGACATGATAATAGCTGACATTTAAGAACGTTATTTTTGGTAAATCAAATGACATATTTGGAATTTATTCCATACAATACAGGGAGAAGCCAAATCAAGGCTCAGATACAAAAATCCAGGCCACCAGCAAGAAAACGCTTCTCCTGAAACTCATTTTCCTATCATATTATAGGACCAAGCTAGACTACTGCAAAGGCCAAACAAAGATGGAAACAAATCCCCAAAACATCAATGGGAAAAGTAGCAAAGTGCAACATCATTCAGCAGATATGCCTTTTCACACTACACAAGTAGCTCAACAGGTTCTGCCATCAGAAAAGCAAAGGCCTCCCATAACGTGTAGCAATGTCTGCTCCCAGCGTGTTCTGGCACCATCAATACCTACCGTTATCTTCCTGTAGATAGCCACAAGGCTGTTATCATCAAAGGGGAGAAAGCCACACAGTAGAGCGTACAGCAGTACTCCCATGCTCCAAATGTCTGCCTAGGAAATAAAAGTAAGTGGAAGTTCACAAACCTGATCTATCTAAAATGGTCTAGAGAGAAGTAATACTGTCCCCCTTTGGCAAAGCCCACGTACAACTCATGAAAAGTAGACTTATTAATTCTGGACAGAACTCTTACAGACCAAGTGAAAGCACACAACCCAAAATCAATTTTAAATTCACTCAAGCTACAGCACCAACAGCCTCCGCTTAGGTCACCAAATTGCTGCATTATCTTCAATCTACAAGGATTTCACTGGCAAAAATGAAATCAAACTACTCACAGGGGATTTCGTACGTTAACATATTACTGACTACAACACCTGTCAGCACAGTCACAATCAACTTTAAAGCCTGACTGCTGCTTCTTCTGTTTATATATGCAGGATGAGGTCCACATGCCTCACAGCGCCTCATCCTGTAATTCCCACTTAGACCATACAGGAAAAAGTAGACTTGAACAGCACTGGACTTCATGGAAAACAAAACAAAAAAAAGAAAGCAGGAGTTAGAGGCCAAGGACAGTGGTGCAAAGAGGAAGAGGAAGATGAAAAAAGACCAACTCCATCCAACGGCACAGCAATTTAGGAAGTTTGAGGGGATTGCAATTACAGCATTTTGGATGGACTGACAGAGGCAGGTAGCATGTTCTAGACAGGGAATCAAAGCTGGATAAACTCCACATTTTTTCTTCTCTCCAATTTTACTGCATTGCATGGTACAAAGAGAGCAAGTTTTCATACACAAATTTCAAGCTCAAGACCAGCCTGGTAAAGCATACAAGATACCGAGACTGCATAAAAATTTGCCACAGGAGCTGGTGTCCTGGTTCCGGCAGGGATGGGGTTAATCTCCCCCGGAGCCGGCAGGGGGCAGGTATTCCATCCCACCTAACCCATGCCCGGGCTATAAGAGGCGCTGCCGGGGCGAGGAGAGCAGTCGCCACTCGGGGGTGGGCTGCGGCGGTGCGGGTCCGGTCGGTGCGCTGAGCGGCGGTACTGTAATCGCGTTTTTGTCTTTTCCTTTTGCTGTTCTGTTAAATTGCACTCTTTTAACCCACGAGTTTGGCCCTGTCATTTTCTTTTTCCACGACTGTGGGAGTTGTGCGAGCGGCTGCGTGGTTCTTTGTTGCTGGCTGAGGCCAAACCACGACAGCTGGATAATTAACAGAACAAATCGCTGCTTGAAAGAATGTGCAGCAGAAGGAAGGCGTTTAAGTTACTCCTGCGTAGGGCACTAAAATATAGAGCAACAAATGGAGATAGCGAAGGATTAGTCAGAGACAAACTAGCCAGTGACACGACCTGTGGCCAAGAGCACCACGTGCTCCTGCAGGCTGTGGCCGTCGAGGCTGGTCACACAGCTTCTGAGAGCTACCTGGGCAATGTTACCCAGTAGCAGCTGAGAGAGAAACCGAGTGAGCATAACTGAACCGCACCACCTCTAAAGACACGGGTTGGGGAAAAAACAACCCTAAGCCAAAACTGTGCTACGTACCTCTGAGCCAATATATGCTTTGCCCTGAATCAGCTCTGGTGCTGCATAAGCTGGGCTCCCGCAGCATGTGTTCAGATGGTAATCGAGGCCACCCTAGAATAACACAGAAAAGCAATCACACAGAAGCTTTGGCTTCATCTCAGCTTAAGGCTTCGAGCAACGCCGTATTAGAGGCCTCAGAGGCTTCATTTTCCTCTGCTGTGCATCTACATTCACCTTACATCTTGCTTTGGTGTAATATATGGCTTCGATAGGCAAAATTGTCTAAGACCATGAGTATCCTATAAACGTTTAGACCCCAAGCTGCTCATTCACCTATTATCCTAGCAGTCTTTTCCGCAGCTCCTCCTCCGATAAGAATACTTCCCTTTGCACTGTGAAGAGAAGAGAGATGGAACCTGGGAAGAAGTGATCCAAGACCTACTAGGCACGAGGCTAGCTGTTTATTTGTACCAATATTTAATGCAATAACTTCATGAAGAACAACTTAAAATACTTCCTTATCAAAACCATGTTATTACTTCGCCTGGGCTTTGTTCTAAGTAAATCAGAATAAGATATTATACCACCAAGATGATGGTCTAGCAGAGCATCTTGCAGGCAGTTGAGACTAACTTGAGTAAAACTATTTGAGGACACATAACTGTCTTCGGATCAGTAAGAACTTCTTCCCAATAAATTGTTTTTTAACAGCACCCACCTCGCATGTGGAGCTGACAAATAGAAAGGGCACACAGAAACCAATTGTAAACTGGGGAAACAACTCAGTACAAGCATATGGAACCAGAAGATTTGTAAACGTAACAGGAATGAACTATTTGATTCAATCCACTATCTCCACATACATACAAATCTTTTGAAAAGGACACACACTATTGATACTTAGTAGGGAAAAATGCACACCGACATAAGCTTTGTATTACGGGCCTCTACAGGTGACAGCAGGCGCTATGCATACAAGATGACCTCTGCCTTAGACGGTGATAAAGTGTAAGGCGAGGAAATGATCTAACAGTGTGGTCATAACACACAGTTAACTGCTCTCTCACACAGTGAAGGCCCTACCAAGTAATTAGGGATGGGACAACAACTATGCAAACAGCTGGAATTCAGAGTCTCTGGGCAAGTCTCTGCGTTGCACTCCTAAGGCACACCTGCAGCTTTTATGTGCGTGCAGTGGCTGATTTAGCTCTACTCTGTGAAAGCAACTGATACTCTTACCTTTGGCTTTGCACAAAGTCCAAAGTCTATCAGCTTCAAATTATGGTCCTCATCAATCAGCAGATTTTCCTATTAAAAGAAAAAGTGGTAATGAATGCTTCTATAACCTAAGTATCTAAAGCACCACATTTTCTTTCACCTTCTTCCTTCTTGTCATTAGCAGCTATAATTTACCTAAAGCTCTCCTCTGGAGATTTTAAATTGGTTGTTACCGACCATATCCCATATTCCAGATGGGGAATGCTAGTTCCTGTCTACTGAGAAAGCCCTGGTGGGGAAGGAGTTGATGGACAGCAAGCCAAATGTGAGGCAGCAGTCTGCTCTGGCAGAAAAGGCAACCAGCAATACCACGGACTGTATTAAAAGGCGCACAGCTAGTACACAGTGGGAAGTTACTCCAGTCCTCCGCTCAGCACAGCGACAACAGTGCCTCTGCCCCCCCAGCACAGGAAAGACATCAAGCTGAAGTCAGCTCAGAGGATGGACACCAGTCTGCTCAGGGGACTGGAGCACTTGCTCAACGAGGAGAGGCTGAGGGAAAGATGTTCGTTCAGCCTGTAAATGCGAAAGTTTCAGCGGAGACCTCACAATAGCATTTTAATACCCAGAAGGTGGGCACAAAGACAGAGCGCGTCTCTTCACAGCAGTGCATGGTGGGATAATGACAGACAACAGGCATCAAGAGAGGTTCAGACTGGAAATAAGGAAACGCCTTTCTCCTCATAAGGACAGTGAAGAGCTGAACAGGTTGCCCGGAGAGATTGTGCTGCCTCATCCTTGGGAGAGGTTGAAGCTGTGAATGGATAAAGCCCCAAGAGGCTTGGTCTGGCACTGCTTTGAGCAGGAACTTCACGAAGAGGCCTCTAGCAGCCACTTCCCACCCAAGTTATCACGTGATCCTATGACTCTGTCAGCTCTGCAGCTACAAACCAACTCCTTCAAAAAGGTACATACAATGCTTCATTTGTGGAGAAGCTCTTTGGAGACAAAGATTTCGTGAGCCGTCTTGAAAATGCTTGTGTGCTAAGAATTTGTTTTTCTCAGAGATGTCAGCATCTCTAAAAATGAAAATTTCTAACTACTTCAAGGAGAAACAGACCCAAGTCTTCCATTCCCTAAACCTATGCTTAAACTCTGCAATGACAGCAAAGCCACAGGATGGGCCCAGGAGTATGCATCTCCCCCTCCACCTTCTGTCTCGCCTCCACTTGTCTAAGCCACCAGTGTCACTTTTTCCTTTGGCTGTGAAAACAAAATGGTTTACACAACAGAGCAGCACCTTAAAGACTCTCTCCAGGTACAAGCTGGAATAGAAGGGATATCAAAAATGCCTAAGCAACATTCAAAGTCAGATCCATGTCTCTACTCCACTCCCAGCTGTAGCGTGGTGTTCTGCTTCTCTTTCAGAGGAAGCTCTTTCCTCGGACACAGCCACATCCAGCTCAGCTGAGGAACATGGCAAGTAGAAATAATGCTCTTTCAGAAGACATTAGCTAAAGAGCTCTAAGCACAAGAGAACAGAGAAGGCATAACTTACTCCAGCTCCTAACAGAGAAATAAAAGTGAGCATTCATTATGATTTGTGCAAAGCTGACTACTGTTCAGGCTTACCGGTTTGAGATCCCTGTGGGCATATCCCTGACTGTGAACATAAGCAATCGCTGAAACAATCTGCCGAAAAAATACACGAGCTTCGTCTTCTGAAAGGCGGTCCTTAGAAATTATGTAATCAAAGAGCTCTCCTCCAGGACAGTACTGCATGAAGACAGAAGAAAAAGAATGCATTAAGAATACAGTAACAAAATCTAAACAGCAACAAGAGCACGGGACAGCAACTAGAGGACACTCTTCCATTCCCTCTGCTTTATCACAGTGGCACCCAAGTGCCCCCAGGTGTGCCCTGGGTCAGCACTGCGGCAGAGCAAAGAGGCGGAGAAGCCTGACTCTTGCCTGACATGTTGCAACGGATACCTCACAGGCGATACAAACTGCCCAGGAGGTGACAGCCACGCGGGAGTTCTGGGGCCCCACGTATCTTCCTGAGGCTATTGTAAAAGAACTGAAGCGCAAGGCAGAATTAAAGTTATTTCACCTATTGTAAACAGAGGAGAGTGGCTTTTACAAGAAGACAGAACATCTTACCAGCTTCATTTTTAAACTAAAGCATCTTGAACACACTCATCATTGAGATAACGTTTTAAAAATTGTTTCCTTTGAGTTTTGCTATCATCTACTGCCACAGCTAAACCCAGGAACCTTCGCCATGGCAAAAATCACCATTCCTTACCTCTAAGACCATGAACATTTTCTTGGATGTCTCTATCACATGATACAACTGGCAGATATGCTGGTGGCTCAAGTTCTTCATGGCATCAATTTCTATTTTAACACGAGGCAAGTCATCCTAAGAGACCACAACAGCAAGCTGTGAAATCACCAACTGCTTTGAAAGCTTGTACATCACCGTGAGCACCAGACTAAGGTGCAAGACAAAAGTTCACAGCACATATATGACAGCATACAATGCAACTGCTCAAACTCAACCCAGCGACACCTCTGACATTACTCCCCTACAGCTCTGGCACGTTGATCAGCACAACCCAGGGGGGCAGATGTAAAATAGCTAGTATTCCCATTAGCATTCTGTTCAAATTCCTGTGATGATCTCTAACTTCCTCAATATTACAGCCAGAGAATGTCACCCTCTTCACAAGAGGGTACAAGATTTGTGCTTTTCTGTGCAAATTCTTTCGGGTCTGCAGCATCTGTCAATACTCAACAGGACAAGCAGGCAGCGTTTTGACATGTCACACCCCCATGTTCTTGAGAACTCCACAAGAACAGCAGAAAACACTTCCAACTTTTAAGTATCATTTGGCTTACCCCGAGAGCAAGCTTGTCCATGATTTTTATTGCAACTTTCTCACCAGTGAGGAGATGTTGGGCAAGTTTCACCTTTGCAAACCCACCTAGAAGCCGAAAAAGAGATGTTTAAAGCTCAGTGTGATGGCATGCTTTCTCGCCTGCAGTCTCACAGTTACACTGGAGTACAACAGGCGCACAGTAGGCAGTGTCCTCAGTAGAGGAAGAAGCGGTCACTGACTGCTACCAACTTCCAGTTACACTTTCAGAGCTCTGCCCCCCCCCAACACACGCTCGAAAGGTGGCCTGTAGACTCTGCAGTAACAGTTAATTGACACTTAGATAAATACAA
>NW_009649572.1:250677-250935 GCF_000708025.1 Charadrius vociferus
ATGCATCTCTCTGCATTTACAGACGAAACCTACCTGTTCCTATCGTTTCACATAAGTCGTAGTACTTGAGAATTTCCTCATAGTCACCTAGAGCCATCCTGAGAGGAACAGGGATCAGGCAGTTCTTCTCAGCACCTGCAAGGAGAAAGCGGCGTTAGTGCTGCTGCCCGCTGGGCAGATGCACAGGAGCAAAAAGCAGATCTGCTGCAGCTCGGGGAGGGTGTGGGGGGGGCGCCCTGCTTCCGCTACCGAGCCCTA
>NW_009649572.1:251595-253296 GCF_000708025.1 Charadrius vociferus
AAAAAAAAAAAAAAAAAAAAAAAAGATTGGTGGAACATCTGATTTGTATAACCTGCCTGTCCTCAGGAGTCCTCCTGGACTGATTAAATCTTTCCTGAGTGCAGAGAAGGACTTTACATTTCTGAGAGTAAGGTTCAATTACAAAGGATGTTTCAGGGACAGAGAATGGCAGCAGTTCTTTTGGGCAAGACAAATGCTGTCTTTTCTAAATGGGGTTCCTCTTCTCTTTTTCATCAGCCAATTAGCAGCTCCTAGTGTCCTGATGAACCCAGTCAGCCGTTACGAAAAGCGTTCATTAATTGTGCTCCTGTATTTTAAGTCATTCCATGCGTGGCTGTCATGGACTAAAGACACCACACGGGAATGGCGGAGTGTTGTGGTTTAACCCCAGCCGGCAACCAGGACCACACAGCTTGTGATAAATGACTTAGCCCCAAATCGGGTTGCAATGTAAGTTTACAATTTATTAAATGAATAAATGCAAGCAAACAGCGCTGGGTGCGCTGGGAGCCTCTGCTCTACCAAGACGCACACCGTACAGTTCCTGTTTCTGGTTTATATCCTTTCTGCTAATACACATTCATAGAAAAGATGGGTCAATGCGAATAAATTCTAGGAGTAGGCTTATGTCTTTCTGCGCATGCCCTCTGGGTCTTCTTGGCTCCCACCTGGTGGTTTTCCTCAGCTGGCCTTCAGGATTACCCCAGATTCCACATATGCGCATGGCCTTCCTCGGCTCACCCTTAGGATGACTCTAGATTTTTATGGCTTGACACCATACGGTTAACAGCAAAACCGGTCCAAACTAACACACAAGTATGTCTTTTACAAAAAGCTTAAACTATATACATTAACCACTCCATTTCTCTTAGGCCTGCGGTTATACAAGGGTATATAAGACAGAAAGTCCCATTTCACCATGCGACCCTAGCATTAGTCCATATTGACACGAATCAGGTGAACACATTTCACACAGCTGATGGCTCACCTCCCGAAAAGGGCAGGGAGAAGGAGAAAAGGAGGGGAAAGGAGAAAAAAACCGAAACTCATGGGTTGAGATAAAGACAGTCAAAGAGAACAGTATCAGAAGAGGAAAATACCAATAAAAATACGAATAATAAGGGTAATGACGGAAGTCACTCTGGCCTCTTGTGAGAAACGCTCATGGATAAAAATGTAGAGAGGACAAAGTCTTTGAAGCAAAGATAAAAGTTTATTCCGAATCAAAATAAAGTAGTCAGCTGAGTCGGATGCCTCTCAGAAAGAGCGCACCCAGTTACAAAACTTCAAGCATTTATGTCCTGTCCCCTTTTCCCATTGGTCAGGTACTTCAGGGCGCACATTCTTTCACGACCGGTTAGCCTATTGTAAGCTAGTTCTCCTTTTAAGGAGTTGTTTTTCTCTTGTGCTGTCGACACACAAAATGACTGTTCATAACTCTGCCCGTGCTGTTGGCACACAAAATGGCTGAAGCAAAACAATTCCTGAGTTCTATCTCACACACTCTGGTGAACCGGCACCATTGTGAGCAGTGATTTTGGATGCCCCCCCCCGGCCAACCCCTAGCTATATATGCCGTCTACAGTGCAGAGTATTCCGTTGGCCATTCCATTGTTCTGCCTATATTCCTTTCTCAGCTTCCATGGGAAGCTGAAAAAAGTCCTCGAAAAGGACTTCTGAAGGGCAAAGGTGCCCAGGAAG
>NW_009649573.1:0-11064 GCF_000708025.1 Charadrius vociferus
AATTCTCAAAAAAAAATCAGTTAGTCTGCTTTAGTGGAGGGAAATTTCTTCATGAATTAAGACTGGGAAATCAGATTAGTCCTTAGGTACCTAAAGAAATAAGATTGAGGGAGGGGGCCGGGGGGTAGGGCATGGCGGTACAGAATCTGAAACATTTGATATTGTACAGTAGTCCAACAGAGAGACTTTTTCACTCTCTGGACATTTGCTGATAGCAAAGAAGAAGGTGGGCAAAGAAGCCAAAAATAAAAACCTTCAAAAATCTCAAATACATTTTATTTTGCAAATTATAAAATAAGATTATTTTTTTCCCCCCAATATACAAACTTTCCTAGCATTTTCTATACTCATTTCACATTTGTGAAAGCAAGGGCTTGTATTTCCTTTTCAAAATCGATTCATAGGAAATGTTTTTAGGATGTTCCTTTCTTGATAAACAAGTCTGATGGAACACAAGTTAATTACTGTAAAAAGTACTCATAACTTCTTGGTAAATTTTGGATGTACATTATGGATTGAGAATTGTCCTTTGGCGTTTCCAGGGCTTCTGTCCCTAAATCTCAAATGCCTCAGGTGAGATTGGTCCTTTAAATGTCTTATGTGTTCTTGTATTTCACAGTGATATTATACAAATTCTGTAGTGGCTTTTCTGTTTAAAGTGTCCTTAAGTACTCTTTCTAGAAGAAAAATAAACCTCAAGTTTATAGTAGTGGTCAAAATGATGACTGAGTTCTATCTTACCTGTTTCCAATCACCTTGATAAAGCTTTTGCATTTTTTGGTGCTATTTTGAAGAATCACAAACTAAGGAAAAAATTCTCAAAATTATCTGAAGAAGCTAAAATATATGGCAAAATTCTCAATAGGACTATTGGGAAACAATTTTGTATCATGTGCTGATTTTCCCAGAATAATTGAAGAAGTAAAACCAGTCTCGGAGAAAGCTTTTGTTAGAAAGTCTTTACTGTTAAGCTAGACTTTTATATTATTACACAGGCCAGAAAACAATGTGTTATATAAATAAAAACATATAACAATTAACTCAAAAAATGAATGATGAAAATAATGTAATTCATCAAGGTGTTAGGAAGTGCTTCAAAAAGAAGGCCCATTTATTTTAGTACATTATGCCAAGTTTCTTTATAATTCTATGTGGCCTATCAAACTCACTCTACTACATATTAATATATTGTTCATATAACCCTCAGAAAGAAAAAGGAACATAATCCAATTTCTGCCTGGAATAAAAAGCTTCAATAACTGTCATGTTCTAATCAGTTCTTCAGCTATATTTGTTCTTTCTGTATTTTACTTATTCTGGCAAGGATACACACATAAATTTTAAGCTTTCCTTAAATCTAAAATTTCAGGTATAGCCTGCGTGATGTAGCGTAGCTCCTTAACTCCTAAATTCTTACCTGCATTAAAATCTGTATTCAATAATAAAAATGAATTTCTAGTAAATTCTTAATAAGCCACCACAATTCTTCACTGAATCTTGTCAGAGAAGTTTTTATGCAAAAAAAAACCAAACAACCAAACCCAAACCCAAACAAAACCAACATTATAAAGACACTCGTCAACTTGCATGTTATTTCACGTACCTAAAGGAAGGAAAACAGAAAAAGTTGAGGGGACCACTTATCTTTCAGAAGCTTGGATGATTTTTTTGTTTTTTCAGATTAACTATAAGATGATCAATAACCTTTGTTCTTTTTTGACTTGTATACAATTTCTTTCATTTTGGATAACAAAAGAAGTCAAATCAAGTTTTCAGTTTTACACCTTCAAGATATTAAGCAAATATGGGCATATGTACTGAGCAAATAAAGGGTGTGAAATCATTTACACAGTTATAATTGTCTCTTCAGTACGCTTTGACTTGAGCTGTTATTCCCTACTATGCACACTTGCTTTCAGAAGCATAAAAATACAGTATAATATAACAGCAAGGTTATCTTAAACACAATGAAATTGAAAACAAAGTTATTTTTTTCTTTATTCCACTACAACTGAGAAGAAAAAAAATAAAAAAGATTCAGATTATACCTAGTGTTTTTAGGATATGTTTCCACTTTTAATGCATTATTTAGTTGTTAAGTAGATAATGCTGGTCAGAAAATCTAAAGAACGTGAACGCTATCAAAGCCAAATCTGGAATAAGGCTTGTGTGGAATTACCGATGACAATAATGACAGAACCAGAAAGAGCAGAATAGAAAGGTGAAAAGACTTTTTAACTGCCTTTTTGTCCTACTTTGTGACTTTGTGCTAAAAAGTTATTATCTTTGCATAAAGAAACATTAGGGCTTTGACTGTGACTATTGCACAAAAAGTAAATGGAAAGCTCTATAGCTTTGTTTGTGTTTGGTTTCCTTACTGTGAACAAGGGAGAATGGGGATTTCTGAACATTTCCAGTCACAGAGAAGCTGCAGAACAGATTTTGTTAAAATGCTTCATTTAATTTCTTGAATTGCACAAATAAGATCATTAGCACTGTAAAAACATTGATTAGTTCTTTACTTTTATAAGCATTAACCAATTAAATCTTAAAGCAGACATACCACAGAGATGTATTTTCTTTAAAAAAAAAAAAAAAAGTGGGGTTAACTAATTTAAGGATATGTAGGTAATCAAAGGCCTTGACAAACTTGTAAATTCTCCATTCTGCTTGTGTTCTCATGGTTTCTTTATAGCTATGTTGGGTAATATATTCAGGTTGCAATTAAATTTATTTCACTGAAGTGAGCAATCCAAATTAATGTAAATATACCTTCAAAAATACTTTTTGCTTCAATTGTATGTTGCATTTGTTATGAATCATGAATAGCCTCTAAGAATAAAATTATGCATCTGAAAATATGAGTATAATTTGATATTAGTTATGTTTTATTTCTTTCTAATACAGAAGGCAGCAGAAGGTGAGATTCCTGCTCTTAGGAAACTGAATGATGAAGAAAGATTTGGAATAAAATTTCCTGTTTGGAGAACAAAATCATTCCTTGTGAGGCTATGCTATTCAGAATAAATGGAACAAAATATACATACCCATGTAATAAAATATATAAATATATTACTTTTTTTCCATCTTGGAGAACATCTGTGACCAGATGGTATTAAATTGTAGTGTACATGAAGGTAAATAGTTTTATATAATACATGCTATTTTGTCCCAAAGAAGTGACCTCAAAATTATCTTCTGTAACCATTCATTAATAGTTTATTTCTATCAAAGCTGGAACTGGTAGATTTCATACCATATTGTTGCTATTATTTTCTGACTGGTGGAGAATGAAAATTCTATTAGAGACACTACAATATGAAGGAAAGTTTTGTTACCATAGTTACTTATAAATGCTTCTTCAAATTTCACTTCCTTCACACATTTGTGTCAGTAAAGCACAAGCAGTCATGTGTTTACGAAGAGTGGTTTCAGGAAGAAAGTAGTCAAATCTTCTGTCACTGGCGTTATCTCTTTTTCCATTTTGATTATATGTGACATCAGTGAAATATGGTACGAAATATTCTAAAGGTCTAATTAGTTTACTTTATATATGACACTAAAACTATAAAGCATAGAGAAAAAGGAAGACATAAGAATTAGACTCAGAGTTGCTGTTCATTCTTATGGAATACACAAATATTGCCTTACTACTTTCAGGTGAAAGACGAGATAATATGTACATTTAATAGTCTTTCCCCCTATTTTATATATAACATATTCAGCAATTTAATGAATTGATACATGTATTAATGCAATTATATAAAGCAGGACATTTTGCAGAAGTAGGTGTGGATTCAAACTTCGATTACAGTCTTTTATTGAGTAACTATTATGAAAGATAAGTTACCTATCAAAATATGATTTAATTTCAAAAAATATAATTGGTTTTTCGGTCCTTGTGTAAGATTCCCCTCTTGCTTGATCCTTGATGTCATTTTTCTCTTCTATAATATTTCCAAAGGACATTTTGACAGGTTTGGATAAGAGTGAGCAACATCTCACAGGTAAAATTGTTTGGAATATTTCAAGCTACTGAAATTGCTGTAGGCAATAAAAGCCTATCATCTTCCATATACCTGTCTTTCATTTATATAAGTGTATAAAACACACACATGTGGGTGTTCACAATTCTTATATAAATATATACATGCACACATATAAGTTTAGCTTTTGATCTATCAAATACTAGATCTGGACAGTTTTCCTCTTTCATGTGGTGGACAGAAGGTAAACAAAGAATGGACACCCCTGCATGAAATTGAGATGAGAAGTGAGTGTGACCTTTGAAAAACCAATCCAAAATACGTATCACCTAGTTCTAGTTGTGATGTTATTTCTACATGCATTTTGACATTTTAAGCACACTTGACCCTGTCTGTCCCTTTTAAGAAGCTTTAAGACAAGCACTTAGGAACTGAAATTAAGATAAAATATCTTCATTCTGAACAACTTCCTTTCCCTAACATGCACTTATCTCTCAGGCTTCTCAAGGCTCAGTAAAGCAGGTTACTGAAGAAAACAGAATTCTGAAACTTTCATAAGTCCTCTTTATAATGATAGAGTGTGGCACTACATGACCATTTACCCATGAGAAGAACAGTGCCACTGATTGGATTAGAGCAGGAGAGACTAGTGCAGTTATGTCCTTAAGGGTTAGAAGAAAAATGAATCTTTCACCTCTGCAAGTGAGCAAAACCAGCAATTCAAAAGCATTATATCTGTGAGGTGGTTTGCAGAATCTGTTCTATTTGTCACTGGAACTGGCGGTAGAGCATTTGGCAAAATCTGAGTTGTTTCAACCCTGGGTCATTATCCCAAAGTCCCCTTCTGTGCTTAAACTTTAAAAGTAGTTTGGGGGCATCTAAAAAGAAAGGGGAAATCATAACACATTTCTGAAGTTTACAGCAATATCATTACTTAATACTTCTGAAAACAGCTGCTACTTACAGTTGCATAGGACTTCAGTACTATGAGATTCACAGAAGCATATCTGAAAAATCTCCTGAGATTAAGTAGAAGATTTCCCAAGACACATAAATGAACAAGCTGCCCAAGCCTCCGTGATAGGGACCAGACCTCACGGGGGCAACTAATTTTCTTGTATAACCTGGCAATTAATGAGTTTACTGCTGTATGGTTGAGCATATTTTACAGAATGTTGCTACTTGTCCAGAGAATAATTTGGAAGATTTCATTCTGGATATTTTTAAACACAACCTTAAATTTTAATAAGGAAATTCACCCCTCTAAGCCCATAATCTCTTGAGAGAAATAGCATTGTGAGATACTACAGATGATTTAATTATTTCTTTTGATGAATGGTAGTCAATATTTTTTTCTGCTTGTAAGTTGTCTGTTAATGAAAGCCAATTTAAAAAAAAAGGTTTTTAATTGTATTGCTTTTCATTTGCAAGAATGTTTTGTTTAAATCTATACCTCAGTTATTTTGCCAACAGTTGTGTTTTTGTTTTTCATCTATCAAAAGTACATCAGCTATCACTAGTCACCTATAGTAATAAAACAAACTGACTGGTTCTGTGAAGTTCTAAGATCTCCATCCCATTTTCTTAACAGGTTCTTTTCAATCAAATATTAATAAATGTGTAACAGCCAAGCAATTTCATATAAAATTCTTTTTCATGCAGTATATGGGCTTTCACAAATGGTCTGTCTTCAGTAAGGGTATATTTTCACATTAATGCACAGCTGAGGCAACTCACTAAATTCAAGAAAACAATCACAGTATCCTATGACCTGCTCCACTGGATATATTCCACTGAGAAATGTGCACATATATAAAGTCTCATTAATTTTGTTTATTATTACATAAATAACAATTATCTAGTGACATTATTAGCCACAAATAAAAAAAAAATAAAAAATCATCCCCTTGATTTTCTCCTGCTCTTAGGGAACAGTCAATCGGGGCTCAAATACGCTGAGAATGATTGACAAACTGTACAAACTGGAAATATCTTCACAAGTTGACATGTACAATGGAATCTGAAGCAGTTGTATTCACTTACAAAAATGAAAGATTCTTCTCTTTCCAAATCCCCCAAAACCACTCAGAAGGTGGATATCAGGAGTAAGTCATTCCCACGATGGGTTGCATCATAGAATCAAGGAATCCAAGAATGGTGAGAGTTGGAAGGACCTTAAAGATCATCTAGTTCCAACCCCCCTGCCTTGGGCAGGGACACTTCCCAATATACTAGGTTTCTCAAAGTCCCATCCAACCTGGCCTTGAACACTTCCAGGGATGGGACATACACAACTTCTCTGGATGGCCTGTTCCAGTGCCTCACCACCCTCACAGTAAAGAATTTCTTCTTAATACCTAATCTAAATCTCCCTCTTTCAGTTTAAAACCGTAACCCCTTGTCCTATCTCTAAGCTCCCTGACAAACAACCCCTCTCCACCTTTTCTGTAGGCCCCCTTTAAGTACTGAAACACTACTATAAGGGCTCCCCAGACCCTTCTCTTCTCCAGGCTGAACCCCAACTCTCTCAGCCTGTCTTTATGGCAGAGGTGTTCCATCCCTCTAATCATCTTTGTGGCTAATCTTTGTCTCTAATCATCTGGACTCACTGCAACAGGCCCATGTCTTTCCTATGTTGGGGGCTCCAGATCTGGATGCAGTACTCCAGGTGGGGTCTCATGAGAGCAGAACAGAGGGGCAGAATAACCTCCCTCGACCTGCTGGCCATGCTTCTTTTGATGCAGCCCAGGATGCAGTTGCCTTTCTGGGCTGTGACCACACATTACTGGTTCATGTTGAGATTCTCATCTGCCAACAACCCAAGTCCTTCTCCTCAGGTCTGCTCTCAATACATTCTCCACTCAGGCTGTATTTGTGCTTGGGATTGCCCCGACCAACATGCAGGACCTTGCAGTCGTCCTTGTTGAACTCCTTGAGGTTTGCACAGGTGCACTTCTCAAGCCTGTCGAGGTCCCTCTGGATGGCATCCCTTCCCTCCAGCGTGTCGACCACTCCACACAGCTTGGTGTCATCAGCAAACTTGCTGAAGGTGCACTCAATCAAAGGTATTAAATAGTACTGGTCCCAGTACTGACCCGTGAGGAACACCACTCATCACTGCTTGCTGCTTGGACATGGGGCCATTAACTGCAACTCTTTGAGTGTGGCCAAGCAGACAATTCCTTATCCACCCAGTGGTCCGCCTGTCAAATCCACATCTCTCCAATTTCAAGACAATGCTGTTGTGGGGGACAGTGTCAAATGCCTTGCACAAGTCCGGGTAGATTATATCAGTTTCTCTTCCTTTATGCACCACAGAGGGCCACCAAATTTATCAGGCATGATTTGCTCTTAGTGAAGCCATGTTGGCTGTCACCAATCACCTCCTCCTTTTCCATGTGCCATAGTATAGTTTCCAGGAGGATCTGCTCCATGATCTTGCTGGGCACAGAGGTGAGACTGACCAGCTTGTAGTTCCCCGGATTTTCCTTTTTTCCCTTTTTAAGAATAGGGGTTATGTTTCCCCCTTTCAAGTCAGTGGGAACTTCACCAGACTGCCATGACTTCTCAAATATGATGGATAGTGGCTTAGCAACTTAATTTGCCAGTACCCTCAGGACCCACAGATGTACCTCATCAGGTCCCATGGACTTGTACACCTTCAAGTTCCTCAGCTGGTCTTGAACGTGGTCTTCTCTACAGTAGGCAGTTCCTCATTCTCCCAGTCCCTGCCTTTGCCTTCTTCAACTCCGGTAGTGTGGCTAGAGCCCTTGCTGGTGGAGACTGAGGCAAAAAAGTCATTGAGTACCTCAGCCTTGTCCATATCCCAGGTGACGAGGTCTCCCATTTCCTTCTGGAGAGGGCCCATATTTCACTAGTCTTCCTTTTGTCAATGACATACTTACAGAAGCTTTTCTTGTCACCCTTGATGTCCATGGCCAGATTTACCTCTATCTGGGCTTTAGCTTTCCTAACTTGATCCCTGGCCTCTCAGACAGTTTCTCTGTATTCCTCTCAGGCTACTTGTCCTTGCTTCCACACTCCGTAGGCTTCATTTTTGCTTTTGAATGTGTCCCAGAGCTGCTTTTTCATCCACGCAGGTCTCCTGGCATTTTTGTCTGACCTTCACAGAATGCATTGGTCCTGAGGTTGGAGGAGGTGATCCATGAACATTAGACAGCTTTCTTGGGCCCCTCTTCCTTCCAGAGCTTTATCTCATGGTACTCTGCCAAACAGATACCTGAAGAGGTCAAAGTCTGCTCTCTGGAAGTCCCGGGTAGCAAGCTTACTTTGCACCCTCCTTGTTGCCCTGAGGATCTTGAACTGTTATTTCAAGGTCACTGCAGTGAAGGCTGTCCTTGAGCTTTACACTCCTCACCATCCCCTCCTTGTTGGTCAGAACAAGGTCCAGCATGGCACATCTCTTCGTTGGCTCGTCTACACTTGGAGAAGGAAGTTATCATTGATGCATCCCAGGAACCTCCTGGATTGCTTATGCCCTGCTGTGTTGTCCCTCCAACAGGTACCAGTGTGGTTTAAGTCCCCTATGAGGACCAGGGCTGCTCCTATGTCTCCAGAGGCCCTCATCCACTCAGTCTTTCTGGTCAGGTGGCCTGTAGCAGACCCCTACTGTAATGTCACCTGTCCCTGCTCTGCCTTTATTCCTGACTCATAGGCTCTCCATCGGCTCCTTATCTGTCCCCAGGAGGAGCTCCATGCACTCCAGCTGGTCCTTGAGGTAGAGGGTGACACCCTCTCCTCATCTTCCCTGCCTGAACTTCCTGAAGAGCCTGTATCCTTCCATTCCAAGAGGATGGGGCCAGACTCTTTACAGCAGTGCCCAGCAATGGGCACAAACTGGAACACACGAAATTCCATCTGAACATGAGGAAAAACTTCTTTACTTTGAGGGTGTCAGAGCACTGGAACAGGCTGCCCAGAGTGGTGGTGGAGTCTCCTTCTCTGGAGATATTAAAAACCTGCCTAGATGTGTTCCTGTCCAACCTGCTCTAGGTGAACCTGCTTTGGCAGGGTGGTTGGACTAGATGATCTCCGAAGTTCCTTTCCAACCCCTACCATTTTGTGATTCTGTGATTACCGATATTTGTATCATATTAGTAGGAGTGTGATGGATTGCTGTTTCCCTCCCCTGGCAACTCTAGTTTAAAGCCCTCTTTACAAGCCTGGCAAGCTTCTGACCAAAGATGCTCTTCCCCTTCTCAGGGAAAGGGATATTGGTTTTCCTGATAACTTTTCAATAATTCTACTGTGTTTTGGTTGTGATGCAGGTTTTTAAATCTTCCTGCTATCTGGTTCCCTGGATGCTATGAAGGTTTATGAACAATACAGTTGAAGACATGGGACAGGTTCTCATGATTTCTTCCCAGTTTTGTCTAAACAGACACTATTCCCATATAAATATACTCTCTAACCTACTGTAGTCTTGATTAAATGTATGTATGTGCTCGATTACCACAATTTTTTCTTATTAAATAACAACAGCATTAGATGATTAAACACATCGATATTCTCAGAAAAATGTAGTTTAATTTACATTCTTATCTAGTAATCAGTCTTATTGCACTCTTTGTTATGAGGAGTAATACTTTGTACTTTTTTTAGCTCCTTTGGCTGTTGCTTTATTTAATGGATTCCTTGTATTGTGGGGTTTTCTTTTATTTTTTTTTACCAAATGCACTAAGACAGATATTAGGACAGCAAATGCCAGAACTATATGGAATAGACAACAGCTCCTGTCTTTGTGGAAATATGAAAAATATCCATCAACATCAAAAGCTGACTTCCAACTCTCTCCTTCCAGAACCTGACTCTATGAAATGTGTTTAATTTGTAACTCTCATTTTATTTACCTGTATCAATTTTCCTAGTTTGAAGCAATTAAATTAAAATAATTAATTTCATAAGGTGCTAAAAGACGAATATAAGCAGTGGTTTTTGTGGGTATCTATTTCTTGAAAGATGCCTGTTTATTTGAATAGCAGAAATTCTATGTGAATACAAATACATAAATTTGACATGAAAATCTAGAATTTGAAGGACTACAAAGTATAAACCAAAGTAGATGAATTTATACAATTTTCCCAGTAACTTCCTCGAAGCCTAAGAACAGATCCTAATTAATTTAATTTTTGTTATCCATTCTTTAACAGTGCCGTGCATTCTTTTACTTTTTCCAGAGGGACTGGTAGATACTGAGCACTTTAGAAACCCAGTTTATTAAGAAAATCCTTTCATATTGGAGCATGTTAGGCAACTTCAACCATGTACAAAGTGTCTCTGCAAGCTGGACATATGCAGATTAAGATTACAAAGCAATTATTTTTTGGTCATGCACACAGTAGATAGCTAAGACTAATAAGCTATTATGTTAATATGCTCACCATCCCCAATGAGACATTTAATGAGTCTCTGCTGACCTGGCAGGCCTCAGCTGGGTCAAAATGGGTTAGCCTCCAGTGTCCTCGAGAACCAGCAGACCCTCTGTGTTGCTGAGCTGCCATCTTTCAAGTTCCTCTTTCCTTTAAGGCTTATACCTGTTCATGTTGGCATTTTTACCTTGAGCAGTTAAATGTCACTGTCTTACAAGTGTACTTTGCCCCTCTACTCCACTCTCGTGGGACCCCACCTGGAGTACTGCATCCAGCTCTGGAGTCCCCAGCATAAGAAGGACATGGACCTGTTGGAGTGTGTCCAGAGGAGAGCCACAAGGATGATCCGAAGGCTGGAGTACCTCTCCTATGAAGAAAGGCTGGGAGAGTTGGGGCTGTTCAGCCTGGAGAAGAGAAGGCTCCGGGCAGATCTTATTGCGTCCTTCCAGTACCTAAAGGGGGCCTACAGGAGAGCTGGGGAAGGACTTTTTACTAGGGCATGTAGTGACAGGATGAGGGGGAATGGATATAAACTGGAAGAGGGCAGGTTTAGATTAAACATTAGGAAGAAGTTTTTCACTTTGAGGGTGGTAAGGCACTGGAAGAGGTAGCCCAGAGAGGTTGTTGAGGCCCCATCCCTGGAGGTGTTCAAGGCCAGGCTGGACGTGGCCTTGGGCAACCTGGTCTAG
>NW_009649573.1:11296-19673 GCF_000708025.1 Charadrius vociferus
TGATTCTATGACTTTTGTTTGGGCCTTTATACATCTCTGCTTGCCTGGCTTTAGCTTACATATGCCCAGATCTCATAGGTTTCAGACCACAAGCACCTGAAACCCTCAGCCGAGGGTTACGGTGTTTTGTTCAAACAGAAGATGCTATGGATGAGGCAGATTATATGTTTGTAGAGACATTAAGTCTCAAATCCGTGTCAAAAACTGTAAAATGTATTTTGGCCAATAATTGCATTTAAAATGAGTTCCCCAGTATTTTTTCTCATGCAAAGACTGCATATCGAGCAAAGGGCTTAGATGTTGCCCGCTTACAAACAAATGAATTATCAATGATCTGCTGGATGGGACATTTACTCATCTTTGTCCTTACACTATAGTTTTAGAAAGACAGTTATTACTGCTTGCTTAGGCTGTATCTATACCAGTAAAACACACGTTTGGGACCACTCTGAAACTACAACCAAGTGACATGGAGTGGTCTGTGGCCATACTGCTAAATTCTTTAATCCTCCAAACTGGTGTGACCATACCCAAACTCCTTAATGGAAGAGCTTATGGTGCAAAGCCCATACTACCTCCAGGGCTGGGAGCTGTTAGTGAGCTCAGGCCAAAACTGCTGGGAACAAATCTAACCATTTCCAGAACAGAAGACCACCTATCAGCACACTTCAGTGTTCCCCAGCACTGCTTGTGCACTTAATATCCAACTAACCTGCATTATGACTTTGTCTGTGATAGAAAGGACTTGATTTCAGTTATTTCAATGCAAATATTTGACCTCTTATTTTTGCAGGGGTTAAAGATACAACAGTAGAAAATACAACATCCAGACAAATTTTTGTTTTAGTTTATCTTATAATCTACTGTTGAATTATTTATCATACTTCTTGGTATTATGAACAATTTTATAATAAAAGTATGAAAACCAAAAGGGAATTCTGGCCAAGGTCAGCCTGACTTTCCATAGCATATGGTAAAAATTGGTAAATATACCTCTTACTATTAGGTCCCAGATCTAAATTATTGCTATTATTAAATGCTGTTGCTATTAAATGCTATTAATAATGCTATTATTAAATGTTGTTTATTGTTTTCATACATGTCCCCCAAAAATTAAAATAGCTATATGCTCACTTAATATTGGAGAACAGTATTTATATGCACTTCATACACATAAAACCTTAAACTTACCATGTAAAGGAAATGAGAAAGGCCTTGAGCGTCATTTGTAATAGATAGATTGTGGGTTAACTGGATATCAAGAAGAGATGTTAAGCCTGCGGGACTAAAATCCTTGAGCAGGATGTTCGCTTCCTTTGAAAAGGACTCTGGGCAAAAAGAGCGCTGCTGGGTCCATTGCAAGGTACTCATAGAAAATTTTCCTCCATATCTTTCCATTCCAGGGAAGGATTGTGTTATTCTGTGAAACAGGAATACTTTTTCTTTGAAAGAACAAATCCTCTAGATTCCAAAAAGCTTGATCAGTCCTGATTGCAATAGTCCCAAAGCAAAATATTGTGTATTTTGTTTCTTATCTAAAACACTTTCTGCCCTCCACCCCCATGGATAAATAATGTTTCTGACTAGATATACTTAGGGATAGAGGAAGAGAGGGACATGACATTGTGCTCCATAAACTTGTGCACCACCTATGAAAATTCTAAAAAGGGGCTTGTTTGCTTAATGTTTGTTTTGGTTTTTTTTAACAGAAAATAATTATTATGTAGTATAACTGTGTGTATGAAACAATAAAATAGATTATTGCTAGCTTTCTGGTTCTTTCTGCAGTTTTTTAGCTCCCTTTGGACATCATTGCATAAATGACCTATAACACTATTTCAGGGAAGCAGACTGAAGTCACAGTAATGACTTAGCTCCTTTTTTGTCAGTTCCTCAGTCATTTTTGCAAATGAGTAACAAGAAGATTACAAGAGTCTTTGAATGTCTGTTGGGCTCTAATTATAGTTTAATGTGCTTTTTCAGTCTTCTCAGATTTGGTTAAAATGTTGTTCTTGTTGGAAATAAAACCTTTAACAGCTGAAATCTGTTCTTCCTTTAAAAGAGATTGGGTAACATGTATGGCTCAAATTATTAGAAGTAACATTTGTCATACTTCTACTATAAATCACACATATTTCCAAGAAAGGAAAGATGAAGAAAAAGCAAAGCTTTCTTTATATTATTACTGTGCCTAGAAATGACTGTGCAGCTGCAGCAGAGAAATAAATGAGAAGCAGATAATGTTTTCAGCTTGTTATTTTTATATTCAGTATGTACTGAATCTTTTTCCTAATCACTTTAATATGTGCTAATCAGACTTTGTCGTTGGAGGCTCACCACTGGCAGCTGTTCATGCACAAGACTGAGAACAAAGCAGTCAACTCTAGTCTAGTTCTTTCTCTCTTCCATGCACATCTATCTTCCTGCTGCTTTTGGACTATCTAGGATCTGGCTCCATGTCAAAACAATGTTGTGAGACCTGATTATCTCAGCATTAAAAATGAATTTGCTATATAAATTGTAAGATGTCTGTTTGCACAGCAATCCAGTGCTACATTTTCTGCTACAGATGACTACCTTTCTTTACAGGAGAATGAGGCGGCTCACCAGGGACTGTTCACAACAGGCACCTAGGGGTACCTTGTGTGCCAGCCCCACTCTAACATCTCCAAGTACAGGAGATGCAATCCCTACCATGTAACAATGTCCCCTGCCTGTGTTTGCTGGGGCAAATTCCTTTCTGATCACTCCCTTTCTTCAGGTGCACTTTTGAAATCTCATTTAGAAATACTAGAGAGCTGGAGAAAGAGAGGTCCCCAACCCAGATTTACCCCACTTGAAAGATACCCCTGATTTTGTCTTTTAGAATGACAATTCTATCATCTGCAGCAGAAGAGAGAAGGGGAACTGAGCTATAGAGCACCATCGGGTCCAAGGGGTCACTGAAGATCTTTTAAAAAAGCCCTCCTGTTATTTTGTGCATATGTTGGTTCAGCTCTGTCTAACATGATACATAAGGCACTAATTAGCTGGTTTCTTCTCATTTGCTCAAATCATCATTAAATTAGTCTTGTCTCTATTGTGATAAGTGCGAATAATGACTAACATATATTTTGAATGTAAGAGATTCATTTACAAAGGAAATTATACTGAAATGTGAATATTCCTGGGCATGAAATATTCTCTCGTTTGCATGCAAACTTTCTAATGAAACATCGTTGATATCTTACTGAATATGTGACAAGTCAAAAATTCTGTTCACAGTTATCATATCCTGCTGATGTTAGACTTTAGTACCTCCAACAGCCTAGCAACTCCTACCCAAGTGTAAGTTTGCTTTTAGTATCTACTGTCATTTTGCCTCCTAGTTAGACTTTATTATAGAACCAAGAAAATGAGCTGTTAAATATTCTGACATTAAAATTGGATTCCCATCCCTCCCTGCTTCTCATCCAGCCCAGAAATAGCCCCTGTTTCCTGGGTGTGCAGTTTCACCAGAGGAGATGCAAGCAGCTGTGAGAGAGTGGGTCTGCATTACCGAAGTGAACAGCTCCTTGCTACCATTTTAGCAAGCAAGCACGCAACGAAGCTGGAGAACTACTGCAAGCTAAAATAACTGTCTGTGTCTTTCACAATTTATTTATTTGTTTGTTTGTTTAATCTGAACCCGTTTCCCAAGCAAGTCTGTTGTGCTCCAGTAACCAGTTGAGCTGGAGCAACTGACTGGAACTCTCTCTGATATTGTTCCCTCAGTATTGCAGCCTACACCCTGCTGAGATCAACCGTGAAGAAACGTGGTAGTGAATCCCAGCCGATTCTCTGCCTTATCAGTCAAAACTGAAGGAAGCCTAGTGGGGCACGCACTTTCTTTAACTGAACAACACCTCATGCAATTCTAGAGAAAGGAGCATTATATACAGAAGGCTTGCTTGTTTATTAATGATAATTACCTGGTGGTATATTTGCTACAGACCCTAAAGGAATTTTTTTTTTGTCTCTAACATGTTGCACTGATTGCTGCAGAAGCTTAATCGTAAGCTATGAGATCAGTTGGGTTGGGCAAAGTCTCAGAAGTGGAGGGTGATTGAGAAGAGTGATTGAGAAGAAAGGATATTGAGAGAGTTAGTGTTTTAGCAGCTATAAAAGAACTGGGAACCAGGTTGGCCTCAGTGTCAGCTGAGGATACCAAAACCAGGAATCTCCCTGGTAAGCTAAGGGCATGCACAGTGTTTGGTTTCTTTGGTGAACCACCAGGTTGTCTCAAGTTTTATTGTTATGAATACAAGTTCTGATTTTTGTCCTTGCTCATGTGCGAACAGACTGGAAACTTTCTTCCCAAAGACTTTCAGCCTTTAGATACTTCTTATTAACTGGTAATGCAGATATCTGATACTAAATAAAGCAATCGGATTTATTTACTTAACCACAACACACTAAATTTTACATGGCAGATAATAGATTGTCCTTAAACTTTTTTTTTTCAAAAAATACAATAATAAAAAAAAGACAGTAAAGTCGTTTTAATATCTGCAACAACATTACTGATTCTACACCCTCCTAGATAATTACTGATGGCATGATTAGAGTATACAGTGGTTGTTTTTAGGGACCCTCGGTGGTTCTTAACAAATCTTTAAGCTTTGCCTGTTTAGTGTACAAGAGTAAAGTCTTCCTAAGGCACAAACACCTTATTGGTCTAGAGAAGAAAAATTGCAAAATTGGACCAACATAATGGTCCATTTCTACATCTTCTATGGATAATTGTGTGTGCATGTGTAGGAAGAAAGAATGAGAGAAAAGAGAGAGACATGTTTATATTTCCTCAAATTATTTAGAAATCATATTTCAATTTGTGGTGTTTGCCAGACTGTTCTGGCAAAACTCTCTCAGATTTAATTTGAAGATTTGTTGATGTAAAGTTTATCTCTACATCTCTGTTTTCATTTTTTGTATTTATGTCTTACAAAAAATGTAATTAAGAAATTCTAGAAAACTCTTCCTGCTTAACTTTGTAAGTGGAGCCTACTATACTAAACTGAACTGTACTAAACTAAATTTTACTGGGTTTGCATGGCAAGGTTTTGGTAACAGGGGGAATACAGGGGTGGCTTCTGTGAGAAGATGCTAGAAGCTTCCCCCATGTCCACCAGAGACAAAGCCAGCCAGCTCCAAGACGGACCTGCTGCTCGCCAAGGCCAAACCCATCAGCGATGGTGGTAGTGCCTCTGTGATAACATCTCTAAGTAAGGGGAGAAAAACCAGTGCAACAGCAATTACAGTGGGAGAGAGGAGTGATAATATGTGAGAGCAACAACTCTGCAGACACCAAGGTCAATGAAGAAACAGGGGGAGGAGGTGTTCCAGGGAGCAGAGATTCCCTTGCAGCCTGTGGTGAGGCAAGCTGTCCCCTTGCAGCCCATGAAGGTTAATGGTGGAACAGGAACAGATATCCACCTGCAGCCCATGGAGGATCCAACGCCAGAGCAGGTGAATGCCCAAAGGAGGCTGTGACCCTGTAGAGAGCCCACAGTGGAGTAAGTTTGCTGGCAGGATGTACGACCCTGCGGGGGACCCACACTGGAGCAGTCTGTTCCTGAAGGAACTGCACTTCATGGAAAGGACCCATGCTGGAGCAGTTTTGAATAACTACAGCCCAAGGGAAAAGCTCATGATGAAGAATTTTATGAAGGACTGTCTCTTGTGGCAGGGATTCCATGCTGGAGCAGGGGAAGAGTATTGAGATTTCTCCCCCTGAGGAAAAAAGAGCGGCAGAGACAATGCGTGATGAACTGACTGCAACCCACATTCCCTGTCCCCCCATGCAGCTGGGAAAGAAGAAGTAGAGAAAAATCAGGATTAAAATTAAACCCGAGAAGAAGGGGTGTGGGGTGTGGTGTGGTGTGTTGGGAAAAGGTGGGTTTTTTTAAGATTTGGTTTTATTCTCATTATCCTATTCTGATTTGATTGGTAATAAGTTAAATTAATTTTTTCTCCAAGTAGAGTCTGTTTTGCCTGTGATGGTAATGGTGAATGATCTCACCCTGTCTTTATCTTGACCCACGAGCTTCTTGCTATATTTTCGTTCTCCTATACAGCTGAGGAGGGGGAGTGAGTGGCTTTGGCGGGCACCTGGCATCCAGCCAGGGTCAACCCACAACACTGGCTAACTAGAAAACCAGAATTTTGCAAAAAAACTTAGAAAAACCTGATTAATTAAATAAATTAGTAAAACCTAGACTAATGTAATTCTTTTGTGTCATTAATTCTCTTGGGTCCCACATTTCAGCTATTTGAAATGCATTTGGGAACATTGATTTTTCACATTGTAGCAAGAAGACACACAAACTTGGAGAGCTGTATTAAAAAATGTATCTTTTATATCTGTATATTTGGTCAAATAAGCAGATCATCTTTCTGTCCTAGTGGAGATAATGAGACGAGTCTTCTAGAAGCATAATACATTATATTGAAGAAATAACATCTGTTATTCTGAATGCTCAGTTTGATTGCGAGTTTTCTATTACTATAAGGTGGGTTTTTTTTCAAATGTCCTCAGATATTTTTGCCTTCTTTCATTCAGAATGCAGATGCCAAGAGAGTTTGATGGCCACTTCTGCCTAACACAATAAAGACAAGAGCCATATTGCAATAACTACAACATAGTATATTTGTTGGTTGGAGCCTAACTTGCCAATTGCCCATATCAACTTTTGTTACTAGTTTTTACATAAAATGTAAGTACTCAACTTTAAGTGAGCAGAAGAGCCTTTTTCTGTTTAATGGAGAGGGCAAACAAATTCATTTACAAGCAACCCTTCTTTTGTAATTTTTAAATAATCTTCATTGCACATCAAAAGTGAATACATCTGGGGAGACTCATTTACAGTGACAAGGTATATAAGGTAGTATCAGTTCCTTTATAAACTTTCAGTATTTCAGAAAATGAGAGATAGGAGAATGAGAGATAAGAGAGGAAAAAAAGAATGAATGAAACCTTGAATTCTTTGGAAAAGGGCAATAAAATGACTCAGTCTCCATCTGAAATGATTATTGGATTAACAGCTTCATACTGACTTTTGTCCTCTTTTGTTATTCCCAGAACTCAATTCTATGATGTCATGCTGCTTTTTATAATAAAATGTAAGCATACATATCACTCTGTGCTATTTAAACAATACTGAAATAACCTTATGTTAACATGACTTTCTAGAGTCATTCATATAGATTGAAAATAATTTAATCTTACTGTTCAGAGCTGTGACCACAGAAAAGTATGACCAGTTGATCTTATGTTTTTATTCTCAGAATAGGTGAGATGAGCTAAGTTACTGCCTTTCAAATAAATGCAAAACAAAGTAATTCACTGAAGATACCTATATGATTAATAACTTTTTTGTTATAGATGACATGAAGCTCATGGAAAGACTTGCTAATGAAAAACTGAAAAAAAAAATACTTCTAGCTGTTTTACTATCACAGTACTAACTATTTAAATTATGATATCATGAAACAGAACTGATGAATTTTTGGTAAAAAGTACATTAACTCCTCTCTTTAAGTCAAATATAAAATTGTATTTACTACAAAGAGTAGAACGGCATTGGAATATTTTCCTGAATTGTGTTCCTTCATGATTAAACTTTCTTAAAATATGTGTTCTGTTTCCCATTAACCCTTTTATTTAGTAGATTTTTTTATTCATGGACTACGTTCTGAATGTGGTCCATAAAGATAAAAGAGGTTTAGGATTAAAAACTCTGGCATGAAAATGACATTATCAGATGGTAGGAAATTTGGATATTCAGTATTTTTCGTTTTCTGGATCTGATCTAACCCACACAGAAACCTATGGAATTATTACTTCTGATTTCAGTGACATTTTACATGATATTCTGACTTTAAAGTTCAGAGATGCTCCCGTCTTAATGACTGTCACATGTGGGAATAATTTGAACTTAAAGGAAACATGTTTTTGCATAGAAGAAGCTTAGCTTCTTCTAAGAAAAGAAGAAACTTTTACAAAGTTTCTTAGACTGTTGAGATACAAAGAAATATAATATCATAGTATGTTTATGTAAGTACTGGCCATTTTGGGTAAGTTAATACTCAGCCATTGGCTTCCCATTTAGAAGGGAACTTCTCCATGTTTGTAATATTTTTAACATTGAAAGTGTAATTAATTTATTTTAAATTAATACTTCAGGGAAAACATCAAACCAAAAATATGCATTTTCCTAAAGCTTGTACTGTCTTAATAAATTACTTATTTAACAATGGAATTTTCGGCATAAGATTTGTAAGTCCATAGAGAATGTTAAGAAAGTTCATCTGTTCTGGAAGTTTGGTATCTTCTTCTGTTTTAGAGAAGAAGATGAAA